>NC_083596.1:34523713-34823713 GCF_027579695.1 Neoarius graeffei
TTACTCATCAAATTACCTTATGTAGGAATTGCCTTTATTTTATTATGCTTGGAAATACTCACAAACAGATACCGAAATAGAAAGTAAAACTCACAGTTGTGTCCTCCCACATTGCCAATGTGTAGTGCAGTCAGGTTGTTGAGCAAATGTTGAAACTCAAATGGAGTGAGTGGCGGATTCACCTCTGTTTCAGTTAACCTAAGGATTAAAAAACAGGTTATTAAAATCTGTTCTTTATATAGGCGCGTGTGTGTGTGTATGCCTGTACACGTGTAGGATACACAGTGATGCTTTTGTTACAAATCAGGTCATCCAGACAGGTGTACTGGAACAGCACTTCAATAAATGTAGCTAAATGTACCATAACTATTCTACTGCTAATTAGGATGTGGATCTCAGCAGCATACATAAGTTTATCAAGCTTTCAATGTGTGCACTTCATAAGCACATAGAGTGTGAATTTATCAAATGCCCTTTGTTGGGGGCAGGGTCATCCTGGCAGAGACTAAGACCATCAGGATAGAAATATTTTATCATAATATAAAGACAAAGTCAACACAATGCCCTCCACAGCACAACAGACCCACCAGGTTTTTCTTGTCACTCATTTGTAGTGCATCGGTCTGTGGTGTCTTGTCTACCCAGCTTTAGCTTCACACACTAAGCACACAATTTCTCCTTTTTTGATTTCCAGTTTCTTTATTTGGTGTTTATTTCCTGTTCTCATTAACCTTTACACTCTTGTCATTGCTTGCTTTAACATGTTCCTTGTGTCCTACGACCTAATTTAAGTTATTTTCCCAATTCTCTCTAATGCCTTGAGTGTGTTTATGTGGCAGATAAGTTATGAGTCTCTGCCATTGTTATTTTCTTGAGTTCCTAGTATCAATACTGAACCATTTTTCTCATCAACATTGATAAGATTAGTTGTCAAGTTACAGACTATGCTAAAACTGCTTCAATGAAACAAATTTCTCAAAGCAGCCGAAGACCAAGACACCTTGCCAAGCTGAGCTGATACTATTTCTTAGCAATTTTCAGTTAATTGAATTATGTCTCATTAAAGCACATGAAGATGAATCAGTGCTGATTTATATTAGGAAAAAATGCTGCCTAATATAAGATTAGAGGATCTGTAGGGCTCTGTTCTTAATTATTAATGACCTTTTAAGAATTTTATCACATGCTTCATCACTTTAAAGCTTCTGCCAAAATATTAGACTAAAGACTAAAGATATGCCATTTAATATGCATTAGCCAAGGTTAATCTCAAAATTATTAACTGTAAGGGTAGTATCTCACTGGGCTGCGACAGCCTGTGACTAGTTGGAGACACAATAATTGTGATAAAATATACTAATTAGCGACAATTTTCACTTGGAATCACACTGAATTGATATTAGCATATTTTATTGCAATTGTTGTGTATCCAACTAGTCGCAGGCTGTCGTAGCTCAGTGAGATACACTCGCACTTCCTGTCTCACGGAAACTGACTTGAGAAGGGTTCATGACGGCTTTGTGACACATTTGCGGCTATTTTGAGAGAAATTTTGTCGCACGAATTTTTTGAACATGTTCAAAATTTCAGCGACAAAGGAGCGACACTTTGCGACTCATGCGAGGAAATTGAGAAGCCCCGTGAATGTTTCAAGACACTTTTGAAACTCTCTCACGAATGACGTTCGCAATTTGTCACAAGCTGTCACAGCCCAGTGAGATACTGGCTTAAAGGTAGTATCTCACTGGGCTGCGACAGCCCGCGACTAGTTGGAGACACGACAACTGCAATAAAATATGTGAATTAGTGACAATTTTCACTTGGAATCACACGGAATTGATATTTGCATATTTTACTGGAATTGTTGTGTCTCCAACTAGTCGCAGGCTGTCGCAGCCTGGCTTTCCCTCAGCAGGCAGGGAGGTAGAGGAAGCCTCATGGAAACTGACTTGAGAAGGGTTCGTGACGGCTTTGTGATACCAGCAACGCATTTGCGGCTATTTTGAGAGAAATTGTGTCGCACAAATTTTTTGAACATGTTCAAAATTTCAGCAATGAAGGAGTGACACTTTGCGACTCATGAGAGAAAATTGAGAAGCCTCGCGAATGTTTCAAGACACTTTTGAAACTCTTTCGTGAATGACGTTCGCAATTTGTTGCAAGCTGTCGCAGCCCAGTGAGATACTGGCTTAAGCAATGCTGCTATATGTATAGAAGCAGCAAATATTATATGGACACAAGTGTTTTCCTGGGAAATATATCACTCGTATTTTTCATATGAACTACGTCTGGGACATTGAGATCCAAAACTGTGACATAAATCTCTGTCACTCATGAGGAAATCAATGAATTGTTTTGATAAATTTGGATACTTTTTGTTTGTGAATGTGTCTAATTTTGCATGTTGTCAACATGACAAACCAGTTCAAAATTAAAATTTTGATTATTATTATAGACTTTATTTTCAGAAGGTTAATAACCAGTTTAGCTCATGCTAATCCCACACTGGGCCTTCAAATCTATCTGGGCTTGAGACCGGGACTAAGTATGCACTGTCACTAAGTAAGCCCATTGGCTGGGTATTAATGTGCATTTTTTTAAAAATTTTATTAATTTTTTTTTGTGGATGTGTCCATATAATATAAAGAACATTACACCATGACATGAAGATATGACGTTTATCTTGTGTTGAAAATATTTTCACTTGTTTGCTTCATACACTCATGCATATGTTCAACACTTGAAGACAATGTTCATATCTACACAAACTATAGGCCTGTTTCTTTATTACCACAATTCTCAAAAATTCTAGAAAAAATATTCAACAGAATAGACAAATTCCTGGATAAGCATAAATTACTCTCTGACAGTCAATACGGATTTAGATCAAGCAGTTCAACATCACTGGCATTAATGGAATCAGTTGAGGAAATCACTAACGCTATTGTAAGGTTTTATTCCTTTGTAAGGATAAATAATTGTAAGTATTTATTCTTGACCAAGAAGGCAGTAATTTATTTTGTGACAAAATTGTAAGGATTTATTCTTAATATTGTTCTGTTCTATTTTACTATTTCAGCTAGAAGGCATTGAATTCTTCTGTCTCCTGTGTAACTTGACCAAGTTACTATGTGACCTTCTGTCTAAGCTAGACACATTGCTCGAGACGTAATATTGATATATTTTGGAACATTCTATCAGAATATATTGCCCTGTGCTATCTCTGACCTAAGGTTGTGCGTAAATGTTGATATCTGTTAGAACAATATGAAATGTATACAGGATATATTTTCACTCACACACATACATATTGATAGAATTAAGATGTGTTTTGCTCAGTCCAAGGTTTACTGACTGATGTCATCATACCATCACACCATAGTCTGACATCCTACACCCACACACACCCACAGCTGCATATCCAACGTGTATTTGGGATTAAAAGTTAGATTTAAAGCCATGATTTAAGTTAGTTTTATAGCTACATGTGATTTAGGATTGTTAGATTTAACCAGTCTCTTCAGTGTTGAATTTGAAATTGAAATGATTGAATGTTAGATTTAAAGCTGCATTAAGTGATTAATGTTAGTTTTATAGTTTTATAGATTTATATTAGCCTTATTGCTGCACAAGGTGTTAAGACTTTATGATTTTAATATTTTAGAGCTTTTTAAGATCCTTTATTATTTTAGACTATTACATATACTATAACAGTGATTTTAAACTATTCCTGTGTAACCTGACCTTCGTCCAGTGGAGAAGACACTTCTTTATTAGACTAAACATAGTCTTTGTTTAAAATTGTCATGATTGACCCAAGGTTTCACTCACATACACACGTATAAAATCCCTGTATTCTCTCGTTGTATTGGGGGACTTGCGAATAAAGATTGCGAACTGGAGATTGTGGGGTTACTTTCTTTTTTCTGCGACTCACCCCCAGACGTCTGGGTGACACGAGGGGACTGATCTCAAGATGGTGAGGGCCAGAGATGGAAAAAAACCCTAACAGCTATAGATCACAAACAGTATGCAATTGGAATATTCATCGACCTCAAGAAAGCTTTTGACACAATCAATCATGATATATTAATCAATAAACTGGAACGGTATGGGATCAGGGGGATAGTTTTGCACTGGGTGAAAAGTTATTTAAGGGATAGGAGACAGTTTGTGAAGTTGGGAGATTATACTTCCTCATAATAATAATAAATTTAATAATAAATTTTATTTATAATACACTTTTCATGAAAACAATCTCAAAGTGCTACAGAGTAAATTCAACATATAAAATCAACAATCATAAGCTTTTTTAAAAAGGTGGGTTTTCAGGCCACATTTAAAAACATCAGTAGTTTGTGGTGCCCTCAGATGGTCTGGGAGGGCATTCCAAAGGCAGGGGGCAGCAGAGCAAAAAGCCTGATCTCCCATTGTGCAGAGCTTAGTCCTTGGTACTTTAAGGAGATGGGTGGAGGAGGAACGGAGGGAACATGTGGATGTCTGAGGAGTGAGGAGATCCTTGAGGTATGTGGGGGCAGTTCCATAGAGACACTGGTGGGTGAGGAGGGAGACCTTATATTCAATGCGGAATGAGACAGGGAGCCAGTGGAGTGTTTTGAGAATGGGAATGATGTGATTGAATTTTCGCACCCTCATCAGGATCCTAGCAGCACTGCTCTGAATGTATTGGAGCTTTTGAATGCACTTGCTAGGGATCCCGATGAGGAGTGCGTTGCAATAGTCCAGCCTGGAGGAGACAAAGGCGTGGACCAGCTTTTCTGCATCTGCCAGGGTGAGAGACAGACGGAGTTTGGCGATGTTCTTGAGGTGGTAGAATGAGGTTTTGCAGAGTTGTTGGATGTGGGTGTCATAAGTAAGGTGGGGGTCCATTTTTACACCAAGATTGGTGACGACTGGGGATAGTGGAATGTCCTGATCAGAGAAGGTGATGTTGGTGATGGTGGAAGTGCCAACCTGGTGTGGAGTGCCGACTAGGATGGCTTCAGTTTTGGAGCTGTTTAGCTGCAGAAAGTTGAGCTTCATCCACGCCTTTATCTCCTCCAGGCAGGTGGTGAGTGTGGCAGATTGCGAGAGTGCAGAGTGGTTGGGGTGGTTAGAATCCGTTTTTAAATAGAGCTGTGTGTCGTCGGCATAGCAGTGGAATGACAGTCCATGTTTACTGATGACATGACCAAGAGGGAGCAAATATATGGTAAAGAGAGTTGGTCCAAGTACTGAGCCCCGGGGAACCCCACAGGTGACAGCGTGGGTCTCTGATTTGGCTTCCCCCAGGGCAACATGCTCTGTTCTTCCCGACAGATAGGAGGAAAAACAGTTGAAGACGGAGTTGGAGAGGCCGATGGTTGTATGAAGACGGTGCAACAGGATGTTGTGATCAACAGTGTCGAAGGCGGCGGACAGATCCAGGAGAATCAGGAGGGATGGGGAGCCGGCATCAGCTGTCATAAGCAGGTCGTTGGTCACCCTAATCAGCGCTGTTTCAGTGCTGTGGCCTTGACGGAAACCAGACTGAAATGTTTCATACAGATTGTTTAGTTTGAGGTGGTTATGGAGTTGGCAGGCCACTACTTTTTCCAGCACTTTTGAGAGAAATGGCAGGTTTGAGATGGGTCTGTAGTTTGAAAGATTATCTGGGTCTAATGTGTGTTTTTTAAGAAGTGGCCTGATAACAGCAGCTTTGAGTGCAGATGGAACATAGCCAGCTTGAAGTGAAAGGTTTATTACCTGAGTGATGAGGGGGCTAATGGCAGCAAGATTGGACTTTACCAGGCCTGTGGGGAGGGGGTCCAACATGCAAGTAGACGGTTTCATTTTACTGATGACGGCCTCAACCTCCTGCAGTGCAACACTGGAAAAGTGGCTGAGAGGTCTAGAAGGCCCTGGAAATGGATCAGTTAGAGTGGGGGAAGTGGCTGAGGGGCCAGAGGGACTGGAGAGAAGGGAGTGGATAGTTACTATTTTATTTCTAAAGAAGTTAATGAAATTATTGCACTTTTCCACAGTGGCATCTGAATGAGAAGTTGTTTGTGGCTGGAGAAGGTGGCCGATGGTGGAGAAAAGCTGCTTGGAGTTGCCTGGGTTGTTGTTAATGATGTTAGAATAAAACTGGGACCGTGCATCTTTGAGTGATTTGGCATAGGCTTTTTGATGTTCCCTGAAAGCCTGCTTATGCACTGTAAGTCCTGAAGCTTTGAAGCGCCGTTCAAGGATGCATCCAGATGATTTCATTCTCCACAGCTCACTAGTGTACCAGGGGGCTGAGCGTGAGAAGGTGACTGTACGAGTCCTGATGGGGACGTGGTGATCAAGGAGGCTGGTCAGAGACTGATTGTAAAAATCCACTGTTTCAGTTACTGAGGAGAAAGCGGTAGAATCAGAGGACACATGTTGGAGATCTAGAGCTAGGGTGTCAGGGTCAATGTTTTTAATGGATCTGAAATGGATTTGCCGCTTTGGTTTACAGTGAGATGAGTAGGAGGAAAGCAGCTCCATGAAGATGGCTTTGTGGTCTGACAGCCCTAGATCACGTACCTGTAGGTTCATGATGGGAAGAGAGTTTGTGATCACCAGGTCAAGTGTATGACCCCTGGAATGTGTGGGGGCATCAACATGTTGCTGTAGATTTAGACAGTCAAGTAGGTGGAGAAACTCAGCAGCAGAGTGACAAAAGGGGGTGTCAACATGAATGTTAAAGTCACCGAGTATCATAATATTGGCAGAGGTTGTGCAGATTGTACTGAGAATGTCCTGAAACTCTGGGAAGAAAGCTGGGTTGGGTTTAGGAGGGTGGTAGATAAGAAAAAAGGTTAATGATAAAGGAGGCTTACATTTAAATGCAAGGCATTCAAATGTAGACAGTACAGGTAGTGGAATGAGGGATAGTTCAAAGTCCTGACAATATATTACAGCAAGGCCGCCACCACAACCGGTGCTACGTGCCTTTTCAAGGTAAAAGTAGCCAGGGGGGCAGGATTCATTTAAGGCAGAAAATGTTTCTGGCTCATGCCATGTTTCAGTAAGGCACAGGAGATCTAATCCATTTTTAAGGATATGATCCTGTAGGAAGGATGCCTTTTTTGACATGGACTGAGTATTAGAGTTCAATTTTGGCCATTGGAGGAACGACGTGTCTCTGTAGAGGGCGTAGTACAGTACAGTCTGCCCTGCAGACCTTACAATCCATGGTGTTACCTGTGTTACATGTATCAGGCGCGACAGTGTTCTGATGACATCTCCAACATGCGCCGGTTGTTGACCAGAGAGCCGGGATTTTTGAAGCAGAGCACGGATGTGGAGCAAAGTGGTTGAAGTGATGGTGGTAGATGAATTTTCTCCGGGAACTTCTATGGATGTATTGAGGTCGGCGTAGAAGTCCAAGTTCCCCGATGGTGGATATACACGCTGGGCGAGCGTGTGTGTTGAGCTTCAGTAGCTGTGCAGTGGAGTACCTGAGTGTCATGCCGCCGGCCGACGAGGGAGTTTGCCAGGGGCTCGGTGAGAAAGCCAGAGGGTTTATCAACAGTAGGACAAACCAGCAGCAGAAAAACCTGAAGCCACAGTCCACAGTCCAACAGCTTTTTTCCCATCATCAAGAGGCCGACGATCAGGTAGGCAGATGCCGGAGATGCCAGATGGTAAGTGGAAGTCGGCTTACGAGGACTGGAATTGGCGGCTAGCATGGAGCTCATTATAATCCAGATAGGGCGACAAGTTGAGAAAGTTCCCGCAGTTCGATAGACTATGGCTTGTAGTTTGTAGATTACAAACCATAGCACAATCCAGGTATTAGTCAGACAGAGAAAGGCATAGGGGAAGTGGTGACAACACACGCCAGCGTGCTTGGATGTTGTTTGTGGTGTCCCCCAGGGGTTAGTATTCGGTCCAAAACTGTTCATTCTCTACATAAATGATACCTGCAAAGTTTCTAAGTTATTAAAATTAGTTTTATTTGCAGACGACACAAATATTTTTTGTTTGGGGGGAATTTACAGGATCTTCTGGGGATGATCACCGCAGAACTGTCTAAATTAAAGAAGTGGTTTGACAGGAACAAATTGTCTTTAAACCTTAAAACTAAATTCATGTTATTTGGGAATTGTAAAAGGAATACTCAAGCACTAATACAGGTAGATGGGGTTGATATTGTAAGGGTATATGAAAATAAATTTCTTGGTGTAATTGTGGATGATAAAATAACATGGAAATCTCACATAAAACATGTACAAACCAAACTGTCACAGAGCATTTCAGTACTGAGTAAGGCAAAACACTTTCTGGACTACAAATCACTCCACTTTCTTTATAGCTCACTAATATTACCATACTTAAATTATTGTGTAGAGATTTGGGGTAATACGTATAAATGTACATTACAACCATTGATTATACTGCAGAAAAGAGCCATAAGGACAATTCATAATATTGGTTACAGAGAACATACTAATCCTTTATTCTTAAAATCAAAAATACTAAAACTCACAGATCTGGTTCATTTTCAAACAGCACAAATCATGTATAGAATAATAAACAACCTATTTCCAGTTAACATTCAAAAACTGTTTTTTTTTTCAGAAAGAGGGGGGATATAATTTGAGGGGGGAAATGAACTTTAAACATCTTTTTGCTCGCACAACCTTAAAAACACATTGTATCTCAGTATGTGGAGTGAAATTTGAGGGGGGAAATGAACTTTAAACATCTTTTTGCTCGCATAACCTTAAAAACACATTGTATCTCAGTATGTGGAGTGAAATTGTGGAACAGACTGTCGGGGGAGGGGGGCTGAAGCAATGTCCAAGCATGAGTATTCAAACAGCGGTACACACACATGGTATTCACTAGGTACAGGGAGGAAGAAGGGTGGGACGAGCACTAGGGTTTTTTTGCACATATTTTTATTAACTTTGTTTATTTTCTATTTTGTTGGTACAGGTAATCATGTTTAATTACTTGTGTTTAGGAGTATGTGATTTAAAAATAGTAAATAAAAATAACAATAAAAATAAATAAATAATAAGTTTTATATATATATATATATATATATATATATATATATATATATATATATATATATATATATATACACACACACACACAGTGGTGCTTGAAAGTTTGTGAGCCCTTTAGAATTTTCTATATTTCTGCATAAATATGACCTAAAACGTCATCAGATTTTCACACAAGTCCTAAAAGTAGATAAAGAGAACCCAGTTAAACAAATGAGAGAAAAAATTATACTTAGTCATTTATTTATTGAGGAAAATGATCCAATATTATATATCTGTGAGTGGCAAAAGTATGTGAACCTCTAGGATTAGCAGTTAATTTGAAGGTGAAATTCGAGTCAGGTGTTTTCAATGAATGAGATGACAATCAGGTGTGAGTGGGCACCCTGTTTTATTTAAAGAACAGGGATCTATCAAAGTCTGATCTTCACAACACATGTTTGTGGAAGTGTATCATGGCACGAACAAAGGAGATTTCTGAGGACCTCAGAAAAAGTGCTGTTGATGCTCATCAGGCTGGAAAAGATTACAAAACCATCTCTAAAGAGTTTGGACTCCACCAATCCACAGTCAGACAGATTGTGTACAAATGGAGGAAATTCAAGACCATTGTTACCCTCCCCAGGAGTGGTTGACCAACAAAGATCACTCCAAGAGCAAGGCGTGTAATAGTCGGCGAGGTCACAAAGGGCCCCAGGGTAACTTCTAAGCAACTGAAGGCCTCTCTCATATTGGCTAATGTTAATGTTCATGAGTCCACCATCAGGAGAACACTGAACAACAGTGGTGTGCATGGCAGGGTTGCAAGGAGAAAGCCACTGCCCTCCAAAAAGAACATTGCTGCTCGTCTGCAGTTTGCTAAAGATCACGTGGACAAGCCAGAAAGCTATTGGAAAAATGTTTTGTGGACAGATGTGACCAAAATAGAACTTTTTGGTTTAAATGAGAAGCATTATGTTTGGAGAAGGGAAAACACTACAGTCCAGCGTAAGAACCTTATCCCATCTGTGAAACATGGTGGTGGTAGTATCATGGTTTGGGCCTGTTTTGCTGCATCTGGGCCAGGACAGCTTGCCATCATTGATGGAACAATGAATTCTGAATTATACCAGCAAATTCTAAAGATCTGTCCATGAACTGAATCTCAAGAGAAGGTGGGTCATGCAGCAAGACAACAACCCTAAGCACACAAGTCATTCTACCAAAGAATGGTTAAAGAAGAATAAAGTTAATGTTTTGGAATGGCCAAGTCAAAGTCCTGACCTTAATCCAATCGAAATGTTGTGGAAGGACGTGAAGCGAGCAGTTCATGTGAGGAAACCCACCAACATCCCAGAGTTGAAGCTGTTCTGTATGGGGGAATGGGCTAAAATTCCTCCAAGCCGGTGTGCAGGACTGATCAACAGTTACCAAAAACATCTAGTTGCAGTTATTGCTGCACAAGGGGGTCACACCAGATACTGAAAGCAAAGGTTCACATACTTTTGCCACTCACAGATATGTAATATTGGATCATTTTCCTCAATAGATAAATGACCAATTATAATATTTTTGTCTCATTTGTTTAACTGGGTTCTCTTTATTTACTTTTAGGACTTGTGTGAAAATCTGATGTTGGTTTAGGTCATATTTATGCAGAAATATAGAAAATTCTAAAGGGTTCACAAACTTTCAAGCACCACTGTGTGTGTGTGTGTGTGTGTGTGTGTGTGTGTGTGTGTGTGTGTGTGTACACACACACACACACACACACACACACACACACACACACACACAGGAAGTAAATATTATTATTAATTAATTGGAAAAGGGGTAGGATTAAATTAAATAAGCTAATGCTTCTTCCTACTCCTTTTCAGACATGTTAAGGTAATATTGTTTCTATTGTTTTTAATTGAATTAAGTGTTTTAATTTGTTCTTTTGTTTTTGTTTTTTGTTTGTTTTTCTTCTCTTCTGTTTTGTACTACCTTGATATGTTTGATATAAAGCATTCATTCATTCATTCATTCATTCAGTCATATTTTCGTGCAACCGTGTAATATCCTTTATTTATGTCCTTGTATTTACCCGAATACTATTACTGATGACACTGCAGCTTGACCAGGTTAATTAACCAGAAGCCTAGAATTTTCATCTCCTCATTGTCTAGCCACTCTGCTAACTGCTGTTCCTTTTATGGCTTTTTCAAAAATCGTGACTTAGAATTAATGACCATACATAAGCAATTGTATTAAAATTGTATGTACAAAATGTAGGTGGCATAGTGGTTCCACTGATACCTCATGGCTCTGGAGAAAACTTTTCACTCCTGACTTTAGGATTCTGTTGTTATTTAGGCATGTTTGGAGTGGAGGAACATTTTGATAGTTCTTAAAACTGTTGGAGGAAGTTCCCCTTTTTTGGGTGTCTGTACTCCAGGAATGATCATAGTTCTTAGAACGCTGTTTTGAGGAACATTTTTAGCTCCTACTTCAGGTTATACACTCTCCCAGCACAAGAGGAACCATCCACTGCAATTCTGACCAGGATAAAGTAGTTGTTGAGAATGAATGAATGAATGAATGAATGAATGAATGAATGAAGAAGTATGCACATAATGCACCAAAAATGCTAGCTAGATACAATTTCAGTCATGGTCAGATCCAAAGTATCAGAGTCAACAGGAATGAAGGCACTTCAGTTTCTATGCCTGGGGTAAAGGCGCAAACTTGATGTCACGCACTTCAAATTTTGCCCAACCCATCAGAAATCATCTAAAAAAAGACCAGCATCAGACCAACACATTCTTTCTCTTGAAGAGCATAACAAGTGCACAGAAGCTATATTTAAATGTCGGAACCTGATAATGAAACTTAGGTTTCTTTTTTGTTTTTTGTAAATGACCCACAGGCCCAACCGAACTAAAAATTTCCACCAGATTTATAAAAGTTTCATCGACACTGTTTTACTCGAGTGTGCATATGCTGATGAATTCCAATCACCAATGTGCCCTCCCAGATACTGTGTTGGAAAAGCAGGAGGGCGTGTGTCATGAAGAAACCTAATGTGTTTGGGAAAAAGCCTGATGATGGCACACACAGTACAATAGGGTATACATGGCACATGGTAGATTGAGATGTACCAGCTTGTACACTATCAGTTATTTTCATTAAATTTGTGTGTAAATTTAAATAAACAAGTTATTTATTCTTAACAGTGTAATCACTGAATAAACCTGCAGTATCACTTATGTAATTACAATGTTTTCAGGTTTTCGCTTGATAAATGAAGCCCAATGTATACATACATGATATAAACTCTTATGCACATACCTGAGCATGAAGATGTTATGGGGTGTGTGGCTAGGCTCACTGTCCAAATACTGCTTTGAAAACATGTTGGCACTGACTGACAGTCTAGATCCTTCGAGATTCACAGTCACAATCTTGGGCAGCAGCTCACTTGATTCAGCCGTAAATGACAAGATAAGGTGTTGGCCATAACTTAGCAGTTGGTTCCCCAGAAACTTTGCTGTTCAACAAAATAAAGCAAAAATATTTGGTATTAGTTCCTTTTAGAGCCCGTCATTTTCAACTCTACAATTCAGCAAATGTTATGAGCACAAAGTGGCTGTAAGTAGGGACCTGATGTAAGCTGGAAGATGTGTTGTGTTGATGTGTGTAATAAAGACTTTACCCAAGGATGTCGAAATCCCACAACTGACAGAAAGAGGCTACATCCTTGCTTTGCAGACAAGTAGGAGGGTTCTCTGATTCTGATGTCCTAGCTATGTGTGCTGAAACATCTCTGTATGTATGTGTAAGAGGATGGTCTTGTAATTGGCTTTCATCTCCTCTCCCCTCATTAAAGACTTCAAAAAGCCCCCACAGAGTGCTCTTACCCCCCTCCCCCCACAAATTTGTTTTACTATCTTTGCTGGGACCAACCACCTAAATGTCCCCACAAAATCAAAATTGTCAGATATTCCTATTCTTCAGGGGACAGTTGAGGTTCACACAAAGACATAAAAACATTGCCACACACAAACATGTACTGATATTACTAATTTTCTGAAATATCATTCATTCATTAGCATTTCTTTTACAAATCCATGGGGTAACAATATAGCATCGAACTTTATTTAGCCATTTGATGAGATTGAAGCTTTTCATTAGTTCTAATGCTCTGCCTTTATGGTGGCATTAAAAGTAATGATTAGAATAGAAAACTCAGTTGTCTGTGTTATTGTCTTTGGCTTTTAGACTCTTGTTTATATTCACTTTAGTCAGGAAATGGCAACATTTACAGCTGGTGGTCCTAAATAACACACCGAGAGCAGTTAGAAGTCTCATTGCTTTCACCTGCCATGTACATAACAGCTGAATTGTTTGTACGAAAGAAAGGCGATGTTAGCAAGAATCCATTTTATAACATTCTATCGGCTCATAAGCATACTGGATAATGAATGAAGAGATACAGTACTACCATATGTAAGAAAATGTGATAAGATGGCAATCGATAGAATGACTGTCTATAGCTGCTACAACACAAGTGATAACAGAAATTTAATCTCATGTAACTATAAACAGTTAAAAATCATGAAGTACATTTCTGTAAAAAAAAAAAAGTAATTGGTGGCAAACCACTGGTAGAAGAGAACTAAAACACTTCCAGTTGTACTGTTATTGGAAAAATAATCCACAGACACTGAGCAATTGTGCAGGTGTCTACCACTGCACAGAGCAAGCATAAAGGCAGAGTTGAGCATGCACAGAATACATTTTTATTTTGAAATCTACACAGAACAGATTTTTGTTTTGTTCAGCTAGATATTTTATCTTCAAAATATCATTTATGTGCTTGTGAAAGTCCCACTGTGTGCCCAGAAATAAGGCAATTAAAAAATATAAAGAATAAAAAAATTTAAAAATATATATATAAAAAAGAGGTTGGAGTAGAATGGAGAGAAATTTGTCCACTTGTGTTAATTTATTTGGAATGCCAGTGAAAGACATGATCAGAACACATCAATTGCCAAGGCAAGTTATTCTGTACCTGTTTGCTAACAGTAATAGATGTTGTTAGTCATTATTAAAATTAACTGACTACATCTGTGCTCATTAATTTGCACATTGTCAGTCAATCATATGCAGAACTGGCCACTCCCGTTGGCACTTTTTTTCTTTTTGGTGGCTTCACGCCTGCAGCTTAGTAAATCTGGCCCGACATGTTCACTTTACCTTTGAGTAGAATCAGAAACCCATTTTTATAATAATAAAATAGCCTTGATTTCATTCCTTCACCCAACCTGAATTACTTATTCATGCAAAGTACTGTCTAGAAGACTTCAAGTCTTCTAGCTCACCCCCAAAAATTGTAGACGCGTGATTTAAATATTGTCAATATGCTAACACATTAGTTAGTAAAGACTCAACCTGTCATATAAACTAGCTGGACACCAGCTGGACAGTCAGAACCTTCAAATCATATCATATGCATCTGAGAGTTCATTTTTGTGAAGTTTGTGAAATGTGGCTTGCCAGGGGGCCTCATATGTGGACCTTCCCCAAACATTTGCTGGAAGCACACAATTGAATAGGATGTCTTTGTTTACATACTTGCCAACTGCCAGAGAATGAAAAGCATGATGCAGTCGTGCCCGTCTAGGGAGGTCCAGGGGCATGATCCCCTGGAAATTTTTGAAAAACAAACAAATGGTGCAAAATGGTACATTCTCCTGTGTTTCGAATGGCATTTTTGAAGAAAATTGATCGGGAAATCGGACCGACATATTTCACAAAATGCATGCTTCTCACCTTGCTTTGATGCTTTGATGCATGGGTGATCCGATGACCAAGTTGCCTTCAACTTGTCATTGTGAATCTTTTTTCCTTTGGAGTTTTCATTATTTGTGATCATCAGAGTGTGTCTGGTTTTTACAAATGCTAGCATGATTTATTGTAATATGTGACCTCATTGCTGATTGGCTAGAACTATAATGAGAGCCAATGGAATGGCACAATAGAACAATGCAATTTAGATTCAACATCATTATTGTGCCATTCCACTGGCTCTCAGCTTCACTTAATATGACTATACACTTACGCTATACACTTGTATCCCCTGTGCCGAAAACAGCTGAAGCAAGGTCAGAAGAGCAAATCCAACAGTGATTGCTGATTAATTTGTAATGCGGTAGATTTTAGAACTAAAAGTGGGAGGCAGTATTCATCTTTGAAAAGCGGGAGACTACCACGTGAATTGGTAGCATTGACAAGTATGTGTATGCGGTAGCATTACAATTACCCTTAACTGGAACTAAGAGGCTGAAACATATTCCACCATGACAATGCCCCGTGCACAAAGTGAGGTCCATAAAGACATGGCTTGCCAGGGCTGGAGTGGAAAACCTTGAGTGGCCTGCATAGAGCCTTGCGTAGAGAGGAAGTTATAACAAGGGGGATTAAATCTGGAATGGGATGCTCAAAAAGCACATATGGGTGTGATGATCTGGTATCCACAAATATTTGGCCATAAAAGTATCTGTGAAGTTAAGTAAAGTGATGAAGTGAAAAAGTGGTCAAATTATTTTTACATTGCGGCAAATGTTTACCACAATTAATTAACTTCAAATTCTTCCCATCTTAACAAATCAGGATTCCAATTTCTGGGAAATATCTCCACAAATTAATTTAATTTAAAATAAATCTATTTGAATATTCACATAATGTAAATATATCATACAAAAAAAGAACATTAAGCGGTTCATATCATCCCAATACATCACTCAATGTAAATATACAATGAACAATAATTTTGCCTAAATGGCTACATCTGTGGCAGTCTTGATTTGTTAAAATGGTAAAACCCACACTTAGCATGTATGTAGATTGAAAAATACCTCATATCAAGGAATAGGCTATGCCTGTACAGTTGTGTTGCTACACAATTAGCATAGAAGGCATTCATCTGGTTTTGCATGGCACCTAGGGAGTGACAGTGAGTGAACAGAGTAGGAGAAAGAAATTATAGCCATTGGGGTTGGGGAAAAAATAACTGTGTCTGAAAGGTCAGAGAGTGAAACAGAACCAAAATGGCCCTTGACTTCTAGTGCTTTCTGTTCTCTCTGCTCTTCAAGATCAAACATGATGAAACACAGGTGTTGACCTTCTCCTTGTCACACAAATTAACCATCACCAAAGTGATGAAACCTGATGACATTTACGGAACTTTGTCTGATCTTACCCTGCAATCAACTAGCAACCCAAAAGTCATTGTTGTCATTCTCACAGTGTGGCTCATGGGTGTACATTGTCCAGTTTATTTATTTTTTAAAATTATTTATTTATTTATTTATTTATTTATTTTTATTTGAAACCATTGATAAAAGGTAGTTGCTAAAATGTACAGCCTATAGCAGGGTTGTTTCAATGGTGGTTTTCTCTGGCCCCAACCCATCCTCCAACACATTTTACAGTCACATTAAAAATGAGTTTGAACCTAAAGCCAAAAAAACAAAACAAAACAAAAAACCCAAAAAACCTTTCCTCTCATCAAGACCTAGTGAAATGTATAACTACATATAAGCTGTACTCTTGAGGTGTAGATATCCAAGTGTGTCGTTTTGCAGGTAACAAAATTAGAGTATGATCACAGCATCAAAACATACACATGTAGTTGACAGCTAATCACACTCCTATTGTTAGCAATTAGACCCAAAGCCATAATTAAAGCCAATAATTAAAGCCAAGCAGTAATTTGGGCTGAAAAGCAGAGACACTTCTCAATCAGCACCTGATAACAATGATCATTGAAGTCTGAAGTTTTGTTGAAAATGTGCCAAGTAGCAATGGCACTTAAAAACAAACAAAAAACAACCAACCAACCAAACAAAAAAACTCTGTACTTTTAAGACCAATTTTTTAATGTTGCTTGAGGAAATACATCATTTTCAGTCCTTTCCCACCAATAGAAGACTCAGAAATAAGGAAAATACCAGGATCTGTCAGGGTGCAGGCACTTACGGATGCAGGTGCAGGGGATAGCTGGAAAAGCAAATTGTAGACGAAGCCAAAACAGTAGACAAGAATCGTGGTCAGAGAAATGGGCAGGGGTCAGTCGATCAGCAAATGGAATATCCAAGTCGGGACTAAAGGTCAATTTATGCTGACAACGCAATCCTCGCAGATGGCGTCTGAGTAGCCCCCCTTCGCAGATGCTCTGTGCGCACCTCCCAAAAATTGTGACCACCGCAGAAGCCTCGCAGACAGCGTCGCAGACAAGAGGGCTCTGATTGGTCCACTCTACATCCGCTGTACATGCACTTCCGCTTCCATACTTTCCCGGTTTGGTTTGGTTTCACGACCGCCATTTTTAAAAACACGAGCAAAGATGGAGCAGCACGAAGAGCGGTTGATCGAGGAAGTGAGGAAATACGTACATCTATACGACTCCAGTTCTAGTCATTATAAGTAACCGGAGGATAAACACTCCACTAACCATACCCACCAACTACTCCTAGCGATTTCGCGACTTGTTGTGGCGGTGAATAACATCGCACACGCCTATTACTTCCCGCTCAATGATAAATTACAACTGTCTGCGAAAAGCTATCTGCGAAAGCCTTGTCGCAAGAGCATGCAGAGGCCTTAAAGGAACAGTCCACCGTACTTCCATAATGAAATATGCTCTTATCTGAATTGAGACGAGCTGCTCTGTACCTCTCCGAGCTTTGCGCGACCTCCCAGTCAGTCAGACGTGCTGTCACTCCTGTTAGCAATGTAGCTAGGCTCAGCATGGCCAATGGTATTTTTTGGGGCTGTATTTAGATGCGACCAAACTCTTCCGCGTTTTTCCTGTTTACATAGGTTTATATGACCAGTGACATGAAACAAGTTCAGTTACACAAATTGAAACGTAGCGATTTTCTATGCTATGGAAAGTCCGCACTATAATGACAGGCGTACTAACACCTTCTGCGCGCTTCGACAGCGCATTGATACGGAGCTCAGTATCAATGCGCTGTCGAAGCGCGCAGAAGGTGTTAGTACGCCTGTCATTATAGTGCGGACTTTCCATAGCATAGAAAATCGCTACATTTCAATTTGTGTAACTGAACTTGTTTCATGTCACTGGTCATATAAACCTATGTAAACAGGAAAAACGCGGAAGAGTTTGGTCGCATCTAACTACAGCCCCAAAAAATACCATTGGCCATGCTGAGCCTAGCTACATTGCTAACAGGAGTGACAGCGTGTCTGACTGACTGGGAGGTTGCGCAAAGCTCGGAGAGGTACGGAGCAGCTCGTCTCAATTCAGATAAGGGCATATTTCATTATGGAAGTACGGTGGACTGTTCCTTTAAGAGACAAGGTTGGGGAAAGTGTAAACCAAGGTTGAGTAGTGAACTGGCAGGCAGAAAGTAAATGGCTCTGTAACAACAGGAGATGAACACTGAACGATACTTCACACTGACTGTGAGTGAGAGTGGTGCTTAAGTAGAAGAGCTGATTATGGAGGAAATGAGTGACAGGTGTAATTAATAAGCTGGATACAGAGGGCGTTGTGGTTCTTGGGAAGTTTAGTTCATGGTGGCCATGTTTGGAGGCTGTTTCGAGCTTACGCTCTCAATGCTGTTACTGACAGAACCCCCCTGAGAAGCTCCCTCTGGGAGCTATACTCTTTCTTGGACGCCCTCTCCCTCTTGGTGCAGGCTTGCTGGGGTGTTGACTGTGGAATTCCTGTATCAGGAGAGAGTCCAGAATGTCCTTAGAGCATACCCAACTTCGCTCCTCAGGTCCGTAGCCTTCCCAATCTACTAGGTATTCCAGTTGTCCTTGTCTACAGTACATCTGGAGTTCAGGATCTTGTTTACCTGGTAGATGGGTTCCCCTTCTACATTTGGGTAGGGGTGGTTCTTGGGTGGGAGTGTTCTCAGATAAAGGACCTTGGATGGCTGGCTTCAGACATGACATATAAAATGTGGATGCTATTCGGCTGTGAGGTGGGAGCTCTAGTTTAACCTTGTTGATGTGATGGAGGACTTTGTATGGACCAATATAATGTGCTTGAAGTTTCTTGCAAGCATTGGGTTCTTGCAGATCCCTAGTGGAGACCCACACCTGATCTCCTGGAAAGTATTCCGGGTTCTTGCTCCTGTGTTTGTCAGTGTATTGTTTATACTTGGAGTTGACTATTTCAATTCTTTGGTGGACCTCCTCCCATACCTGTTGGCTCCATGTGAACCAGTTGTTGATTGCTTTCTTTTTTTTCTCCTCCTGTGTAAAGACCACAAGCGGAGGTCATCCACATAGGATCTGCTTTAATGTCAACAGATCTTCGATTAAGGTACATGAATCCTTTCATCATGGCACACTTTCAGCCTGTTCAGTGTGCTGAGTGCAGGATGTTTAGTCATTCTTCCTCCGTCACTAGCGATAGCTTTATTTGTGATAAGTGCAGATTAGTTAGCTCTCTGATGGAGAAGATTATAGTGTTAGAAGCACGTATCCAGGCTTTAGAGAAGGTCAGTGAGAATGAGAACAGTGTAGTTTCTGTAGGGGAAAGTCGGGATACCCTAGGTGGAGTTAGTAATCCCCCAACTCCGGCATTAGAGCCCTTACAGAAGGGCAAATGGGTGACGGCTCGGTGGCATAAATGTAGATCCAAAGCTACCACTGAGGCTCGCCCACGGGAGCACCACTCCTCTCCACATCATGTATCGAACAGGTTTGCTCTCCGTAGTGATGCACCCACTGAGAAACCTGAAAGCGCTCTGGTTATAGGGGACTCTATTATACGGCACATGAAATTAGCTCAGCCTTTAGGAGCACCAGCAGCTTTAGTCAGGTGTATACTGGGAACCAGGGTGCTGGACATAGCAGGTAATCTTAGGGTCCTAGGCAACCACAGGTTCTCAAAGATAGTTATCCATGCAGGAGCTAATGATATACACCTTTGTCAGTCTGAGGTTACTAAGAGTAACTTTGTAGAGGTGTTTAAATTAGCAAAGGCGATGTCCGATGCTGTAGTATGCTCTGGCCCCATCCCAGATGGGGCGTGGCAATGTAGCTTACAGCAGGTTTTGGTCGCTGAACTGCTGGTTGTCCAGGTGGTGCTCTGAAAACAGTGTGGGCTTGAAAGATAATTGGGCTAATTTTGAGGACACTGCTGGCCTGTTAGGGCGGGATGGTATCCATCCCACTCGGGAAGGTGCTGCTCTCATTTCCTGCAGCATAGGTCATAGTCTCAGAACAGGCCTAGTTAATTTCTGACAATCCAGAGCCAAGGCCAGGGAGCAGACGAACAGGCTAAACCGACTGTCTGCACAGAGTCATCACTCAGGGTCCACTACATCGAGACTGTGTCTGTTCCCCGAGCTCAACAAAAAAAGTAGAAATATTCAGAGTTTGTTCCAGTAACCTAATCAATATAAAATTAGATCATACTGACTGTACAGCTGCTGCCAGCACCGTTGATCTAAAGGTGGGGCTATTAAATATTAGATCTCTTACATCTAAAGCGCTAATGGTTAATGAGCTTGTTACTGATCAGGAGTTTAATGTACTTTGTTTAACTGAAACATGGATTAAGCCAAATGAATATATAGCATTAAATGAAGCAAGTCCTCCTGGATCCAGTTATATACACCAGCCTCGTCTAACTGGCAGAGGAGGAGGCGTCGTGGTTATTTATAATGATTATCTAGGTGTAACACACAAACCTAGTTATAAATTTAATACATTTGAAGTTCTTCATACTCATATAATGTATGTAGCCTCGAAAAATAGGGTTGCCCAGTTAATTCCGTTACTTATTATTTACAGGCCCCCAGGGCCATATTCTGAGTTTCTTTCTGAATTTGCAGATTTTATCTCAGATCTGGTTATTTCCTTAGACAAAGCTTTAGTTGTAGGATATTTTAATATTCACTTCAATAACCCAGAAGACCCTTTGAAAACAGTGTTTGTGTCCATTTTAGATTCAGTAGGGATTAATCAGAATGTCATATGACTGACCCATAATGGTGGTCACACCCTCGATCTAATACTAACATTTGGGTTAAGCGTAGAAAATAGTCATACAACCCCGATTCCAAAAAAGTTGGGACAAAGTACAAATTGTAAATAAAAACGGAATGCAATAATTTACAAGTCTCAAAAACTGATATTGTATTCACAATAGAACATAGACAACATATCAAATGTCGAAAGTGAGACATTTTGAAATTTCATGCCAAATATTGGCTCATTTGAAATTTCATGACAGCCACACATCTCAAAAAAGTTGGGATGGGGCAATAAGAGGCTGGAAAAGTTAAAGGTACAAAAAAGGAACAGCTGGAGGACCAAATTGCAACTCATTAGGTCAATTGGCAATAGGTCATTAACATGACTGGGTATAAAAAGAGCATCTTGGAGTGGCTACATCTGCCTGGATTTACTTCTTCCTAATCCTTTCCGAACATTATTATGTTATTGCCTTGTGGCTACGCTATTCTGTTTATGATGATGTTTTGATGATTGGCATTTTTTATTTTTATTTTTTGTTTGTTTTTATATCTTCTTTACTGTTCAGGAATCAATCAATCAATCAATCAATCAATCAATCAATCAATCAATCAAAAACCATGAAGATATATGACTTCCATGTGTGAAGTTTGGGCATGATAATGTTTGACATATCTAGGGTTAGGGTTAGGAACTGGTGTATGCCCAACATGTATACTTCCTGCAAATTCTGACCTGACAGTCTTGACACAGCATTGACTGTAAGCCATGCAGAAACTTTTTTTTTTAAACTTTCAACACAAAATCCTATCCTATAAATTTAAATTTGGCATCATTTAAAAAAAAAACTATAATATATATATATATATATATATATATATATATATATATATATATATATATATATATATACAGTGGGGCAAAAAAGTATTTAGTCAGTCACCAATTGTGCAAGTTCTCCCACTTAAAAAGATGAGAGAGGCCTGTAATTTTCATCATAGGTACACTTCAACTATGAGAGACAGAATGGGGGGAAAGAATCCAGGAAATCACATTGTAGGATTTTTAATGAATTAATTGGTAAATTCCTCAGTAAAATAAGTATTTGGTCACCTACAAACAAGCAAGATTTCTGGCTCTCACAGACCTGTAACAACTTCTTTAAGAGGTTCCTCTGTCCTCCACTCGTTACCTGTATTAATGGCACCTGTTTGAACTCGTTATCAGTATAAAAGACACCTGTCCACAACCTCAAACAATCACACTCCAAACTCCACTATGGCCAAGCCCAAAGAGCTGTCAAAGGACACCAGAAACAAAATTGTAGACCTGCACCAGGCTGGGAAGACTGGATCTGCAATAGGTAGGCAGCTTGGTGTGAAGAAATCAACTGTGGGAGCAATTATTAGAAAATGGAAGACATACAAGACCACTGATAATCTCCCTCAATCTGGGGCTCCACGCAAGATCTCACCCCGTGGGGTCAAAATGATCACAAGAACGGTGAGCAGAAATCCCAGAACCACACGGGGGGACCTAGTGAATGACCTGCAGAGAGCTGGGACCAAAGTAACAAAGGCTACCATCAGTCACACACTACGCCGCCAGGGACTCAAATCCTGCAGTGCCAGACGTGTCCCCCTGCTTAAGCCAGTACATGTCCAGGCCCGTCTGAAGTTTGCTAGAGAGCATTTGGATGATCCAGAAGAGGATTGGGAGAATGTCATATGGTCAGATGAAACCAAAATAGAACTTTTTGGTAAAAACTCAACTTGTCGTGTTTGGAGGAGAAAGAATGCTGAGTTGCATCCAAAGAACACCATACCTACTGTGAAGCATGGGGGTGGAAACATCATGCTTTGGGGCTGTTTTTCTGTAAAGGGACCAGGACGACTGATCCGTGTAAAGGAAAGAATGAATGGGGCCATGTATCGTGAGATTTTGAGTGAAAACCTCCTTCCATTAGCAAGGGCATTGAAGATGAAACATGGCTGGGGCTTTCAGCATGACAATGATCCCAAACACACCGCCCGGGCAACGAAGGAGTGGCTTCGTAAGAAGCATTTCAAGGTCCTGGAATGGCCTAGCCAGTCTCCAGATCTCAACCCCATAGAAAATCTTTGGAGGGAGTTGAAAGTCCGTGTTGCCCAGCGACAGCCCCAAAACATCACTGCTCTAGAGGAGATCTGCATGGAGGAATGGGCCAAAATACCAGCAACAGTGTGTGAAAACCTTGTGAAGACTTACAGAGAACATTTGACCTCTGTCATTGCCAACAAAGGGTATATAACAAAGTATTGAGATGAACTTTTGTTATTGACCAAATACTTATTTTCCACCATAATTTGCAAATAAATTCTTTAAAAATCAGACAATGTGATTTTTTGGATTTTTTTTCCTCATTTTATCGCTCATAGTTGAGGTATACCTCTGATGAAAATTACAGGCCTCTCTCATCTTTTTAAGTGGGAGAACTTGCACAATTGGTGACTGACTAAATACTTTTTTGCCCCACTGTATATATATATATATATATATATACACACACACACACACACAAATCTTAAAGCATATTGTACCACATGTACAAACTGTTTAAAAGAAATACATTAACATACATATCCTAAACTGTATCATTTGCTGGAAAAATGCTACTAATAATGTTATATGACCTAAGTACCCTGCAATAACAAGCACATAGCCTGCTATAGCCCTACCTACACCCAGGGATCAAATTATAACTAATGGATTTTTGCCTTGGTTTTGTCTTTTTTGGCTAGAAAAGTGCTTCAAAGCTGGTAACAGGCTCTTGAGAAACATCATCACAAAATGATGCATTAGGGATTCTGTGCCATGCAGCAGTTGCCATCTCCAATGCCTAAATCAGCCTTTTCTCAAAAGGTCCCAACTGTGATCCCAAAGACTTTTTCTGCTTTGGTATCATTCTTTCTGTCTCAAACTGCTCATCCATAACTGCTGCCTCTGTTGCACTGCCTGAGGCAAGCACACACTCTGGGCACAGCTCTGTCTCAAACTGCATCTCACGGACCTCTCTCTGACTGACTGATGACTGCATCAAAGAGTATGCTGGTATATTGTTTACTAGTAGCCCTGCAGTACATTAAATGATTTAAGAATAGTGCTGTAATTCTTAAAACTATTCTAATATTTGATTTAGAGTATCAGAACTTGGTTTAACACTAAATTGTAGAAGAATGAGTAAGATCTTTTTTGTTTGCTTATTTGTTTTGAAAATGTATTTTGATTTACCCATACTGTCTCCAAGAGACATTAATTATAATTTGGCTGTGATGAAATTTTGCGGAAAAGTGGGTCATGGGCCAATGAAAAATTTTTTTTATTAGATTTTGATGCAAATCCAAATATGTATGTGGATCCAGGATTTTTTTGTCTGTTCCCAGTGTAACTCAAAAAATAGTGAAAGGATTTTGATGAAATTTGGTGGACAGCTTTCGTATTATCCTAGGTTCAAGTGATTTGATATTGAGAATATGTGGCTTGGCAGAGGTATGCACTCTACCAAATGCCCTTTTAGTTTCATTTATTGAAGGGAAACAATTATGCAATACCTACGAATCCTATTTCCAGAAAAGCTGGGATATTTTCCAGAATGCAATAAAAAAATTCTGTAATTTGTTAATTCATGTGAACCTTTATTTAACTGACAAAAGTAGAAAGACAAGATTTTCAATCATTTTATTGACCAACTTAATTATATTTTGTAAATATAAATTAAGTTAGAATTTGATATGTGCAACACACACAAAAAAAGTTGGGACAGAGGCATTATTACCATTGTATTACCTCACCTTTCATTTTAATAACACTTTTTAATTGTATGGGATCTGAGCATACTAATTATTGCAGTTTTGCGATTGGAAATTTTGTCCATTTTTGCTTGACTCAAGACTTTAGCTGCCCAACAGTCCCTGGACACCATTGTCTGAGTCTCCTCATCATGATTTGCAATACATTCTCAATAGGAGACAGAGCTGAACTGGCAGCAGGCCACTTGAGCACACACACTCTGTGTCTATGGCACACTGTTGTAGCTCATGCAGAATGAGGCCTAGCATTGTCCTGCTGAAATAAGCATGGACTTCCTGGGAAGAGACATTGCCTTGATGAATGCTTCTCTAAAATCCCAATATATGACCCAATATATCAGTGGTACCTTCACATACATGTAAATCACCCATGCTGTGGGCACTGATGCACCCCCATACCATCACAGATGCTGGCTTTTGCACCTTTCTTTGATGATAAAACTGGATGGTCATGTTCACCTTTGGCACTGAGAACTCAACGTCCAGTTTTCCCAAAAACAAGCTGAAATGTGGACTCATCTGACCACAACCCATGTTTCCACTGTCTTTTGGTCCACCTGAGATGAGCTTGGGCCCAGAGAAATCAGCAGGGTTTCTGCATCGAATTGATGAATGGCTGCCTCCTTGTATAATATAGTTTCAGGTTGCATTTCTGCAGCTCTAAGCAGCTAACATAGTTAAAGTTCTAGACAGTATGACTACCTAGCTTATGTACATAGAGGATCATTTTGCTTTCCTGCCTGTGTCCCATTCAAAGAAATACCATGTTGTCATATACAGTAAATCTACCATCATGTAGATACTGGACAGTATTTCCCTTCTGAGTTGTATTTCCAGACTACATTTCTCAGAGTGTACTGCGGCCTGTGGACATGACAGCCACTGACAATCACTCCCTAGTGATGCACACCAGTTGCAAACCAACCAATCAGACCAGAGTTCATCAACACATTAATGAGCACACCAAAAAGCAGAATATAGCTTATTTTATTCTAAGGCCAAATCATAGGGTTTTATGGACATGTGAGACCACATCTGGGCATTTTCTGCCCAAACCATATATTTCACATACCTTCTATTTAGACATCAGAGAACAATTTAAAATGCTGAATAAATGCATTCTGTGGCACCTTTAAGTAAAACAAACAAACAAACAAACTAGCACCCTGGTCACTATCACACTTTAATAAGTTAGAAGGTAAATGGTTTCAAACGAAAGTGGCAGTATTCCAAATTGCATAGAAGGACAGCTCTTGTTGATGCCAAGCAGATCCCATGACAGATGCCAAGATGCCAAGCAGATCCCATGACAAAACTGAAAACATTTATAGATAATAGCCCTGTGATAGATTGGTGACCTGTCCAGGGTGTCAGCCTCTTGTCCAGTGTCACCTGGGATTGGATCCAACTCACTCACAATGGATGGGAGGTATAAAAAATGAATGAATGAATATTCAGGCAATTCAGACTTTTCACTTAGTCATTTGATAATTAGTCATGTAGAGACCAATGATTCCAGTAGACTGAATTAACTTCAATTCATTAACTTGTAGTATATCTGATGCCTGCTCATTTTCTTAAACAGATATTGCCAGAATCTTTTAAACTAGTAGTTATTAAACATTGATCAAAATTCCTGACTTGGACACTTGTACAATGTACACAGACCAGCATCAACCTTCCCTTTATTTCAAAGGCCTTATTCACACTTGGCATTAATGTGCATCTTGAATAACTGAATGATGAGTGGACAGTGCTGTTTTCAAGTGTGAACAGGGTCAAATGCATCTTGAAGCTGCACTATGATCTAATCACTCAAACCACATTCACAGGTGGTCTTGAACACATATGGCCACATCACATTTCCTAGATTCCTATTTAATACTGTAGCAAAATTAACCAGGAATAAGACCACTATAGACACATGCACACCTGCAGTATATAGTAGCAACGACTTCATGATATTTTTCAATGACCAAATTGGGAATATCCAACAAAAAAATTCAAACTACTAATTTAAGGTCAGACAATGTAAGTGACCCTGTAGTTAACAATATAACTGTATCAGATCAGCAATTAGAATGTTTTACTTCCCTTAGAGAAATTGAATTACTTTCATTAATCTCCGCATCTAAATTCTCAACTTGTGTACTAGATCCCTTACTTACACATCTATTCAAACAGATAATACCTGAAGTAATTGAACCGCTTCTAAAAATAATAAATTCTTATCTTAGGATTGGCTATGTACCCAAATCCTTTAAACTATCAAACCCCTCATTGAAATCAGCTAAAATGTATCCAGGAGCAGATTATGGAAGTGACCACAACCTGGTTATAGCAAAGGTTCACTTGAAACTAAGAAAACTGAGAAAGAAACAAAAAAACAAAAAACTTGACCTCCAACAGTTGAAGAATAATCCAAGAATAAAATAAAAATATGCAGTAGAAGTCAAAAACAGGTTTCAGGCTCTAACTCAATTTTTGTTGCTCTGCCTAAGAAGCCAAGAGCCATAGAATGTGGACAACACAGGAAGAAAAAACATCCATCCATCCATCCATCCATCCATCCATCCATCCATCCATCCATTATCTGTAGCCGCTTATCCTGTTCGACAGGGTCGCAGGCAAGCTGGAGCCTATCCCAGCTGACTATGGGCAAGAGGCGGGGTACACCCTGGACAAGTCGCCAGGTTATCACAGGAGGAACATATGCCTCATGAGTCAAATCACTAAGTTCTTACTTAGGATCACAATGATGAGAATAAGACAGAAGATCAGGCCAGAAATAGAAGACCAGTGTGGTCTTATGGAAGGCAAAGGCAAAATCAATGCCATTTACATCCTTAGAACTTTTGCTGAAAGATCCATTGAAGTGCAAAAAGATTTAAATTTATGCTTTATTGATTATACAAAAACATTTGATACCATTCAGCTTGTATATCTGATCAAACTCTTGGAATCCTTGAATATGTATATCTGATCAAACTCTTGGAAGCCTTGAACATTGATGGAAAAGACATGAGAATCATTAAGAATATCTGTTGGGAGCAGACGGCAGCCACCAGATATGAAAATGAACTTGGGGTGTGTGTGAAGATCAAGAAGGGAGTCAGACAAGGGTATGTATTATCACCCGATTTATTCTCATTATACGGTGAATACATTATGAGAGAGAAAAAGGAACTACCTGTACCTGGCATCATTGTAGGAGGTCAGAACATTAACAATTTAAGATACGCTGATGATACTGCCCTCATTGCAATAACTGAAGAAGACTTGCAATGTTTAGTCAACATCATCAATGAGAAGAGTGAAGAAGTAGGAGTAGAACTTAACATCAACAAAACGGTCACCATGGTTAACTCAAAAAAACCAAACAAACATGAATTGCCAACATGCAAGATTAAGTTGAAGAGTTTCGTATTACAACAAGTCAATAGTTTTAAGTACCTTGGTGCCAATATTTGTAATAATGGAAGATCATTAAAAGAGATTAAAATTAGAATTGCACAAGCGAAAAAGGCTTTCATGGATCTGGACAAAATTTTAACCAACAGGACCATCAACTTCAAGGTCAGAAAGAGAGTGTTAGATTGTTACATCTTGCAAATTTTGAGATATGGGAGTGCAACATGGACAAGGAAGACAGCAGCAGGTAACAGCATTAATGGAGCAGAAATGTGGTTTTTCAGAAAAAATGTTAAAGATATCTTACACCACAAGAATAACAAATGAAGAAGTGTTAAGAAGAATCAGTGAAGAAAGATGCCTCTGCACTAACATCAGAAGAGAGCAAACAAAATTCTTTGAACATGTGATGCGACGAGGAGGGCTCGAAAATCTTGTAACCACCAGAAAGACTGATGGTAGAAGAAGTAGAGGAAGACAGCATGAGAAATATCTGGACCATATGCAGAAATGGCTACAAAGAAGTCTCATCTCATTTCATTATCTCTAGCCACTTTATCCTGTTCTACAGGGTCGCAGGCAAGCTGGAGCCTATCCCAGCTGACTACGGGCAAAAGGCGGGGTACACCCTGGACAAGTCGCCAGGTCATCACAGGGCTGACACAGACACAGACAACCATTCACACTCACATTCACACCTACGGTCAATTTAGAGTCACCAGTTAACCTAACCTGCATGTCTTTGGACTGTGGGGGAAACCGGAGCACCCAGAGGAAACCCACGCGGACATGGGGAGAACATGCAAACTCCGCACAGAAAGGCCCTCGCTGGCCACGGGGCTCGAACCCGGACCTTTTTGCTGTGAGGCGACAGCGCTAACCACTACACCACCGTGCCGCCTACAAAGAAGTCCTATTGAAATAATCCATCAAACAAGTAACAAAGATGAATGGAAGACCATGATCACCTACGCTAGAGGGCATGGCACCCAAGAAGAAGAATGGAGTTAAATTTGATTAAAATGTGGTGATATCAATGTGACATTACGATATTCATACGTAATTCCATAACATACTGAAAGATATTCATTACATTTTTCGTATATTTATTTAATAATTAACTCGATGTACTTGCAAAGTACAAGAAAAATAATTTAACACCAGCAGCAGATTTAACACCAGGTTCCCCCATTGACTGTGAGAGTCCCTCGGAGAGATGAATGCACATTCTGTGTATTTGACTGTGAGGAGACTCTCTTTATTGTGAAAGAGTGGTCCAAGTCCATTGTAAGTTGAGAGCAAACTAAAAGACTACTTTGGCTATGATGTTGTTCAGGAAAACCACGTTAGCTTGAGGATCGCTCTTACGAGGTAATTAAAAACACTTTTAGCTTTTAGAGGCTTTCGGGAAACCCACCCCTGTTCTCTTTTACTTTGTTGAGCTACATGTGCACTCCTGCTGCTTGATGGGATCCTGGCATCCTACACACTTCTACTTTTGTGATTCCTCTTGACCACCGGAACTTTTCATCCTGTTTCATTCAGATGCTTGACTTCTGTTTGAAGCGTTCTGCACTTGTAACTCACCATTTGCTGTCTGTGGGCAGTCCCACATGGATATCACCCACAAGAGTCTGGGTTCTCTCAAATTTTTTTCCCTCATGTCATCTCAGGGAGATTTTCCTTGCCACCATCACCTCTGGTTTGCTCTTTAGAGCTCCAAATCTACACCTTTGTGAGAATGTCTATTGTTAATGGCACTGTACAAACAAAAGAATGTTCAATTAAATTTAGACTTGTTTTACAGGGTTATGAGTTTTACATAAAATATATAGCCTGGCAAGCCAGACTAAATGTGAATATTTAGTCTGGCCTCGATCCGTAGACATTTCCGAAGGGGGTAGGAGGAACAAACCACTGTCTTTCAAACGGTCTCTGTGCGTATAGGCCAACGCTCTGACCAATCAGCGCAACAGTGACTGTGACGTAGTCAGAGCAACAGAAAGCAGTGGGGGAGACCTTGAAATAAATAATTTTTCAAAATGCGTATTAATTAATAAACAGGTTCTAGATATTAAGAAGTTTGGAGATAATGACCACAAGTTTGGAGTCTGTACCACATACACTCATTTTTTTTCCCAAGTGTTTTTCAAGGGTTTGCTTAAACTGTTTTTGAGAGTTTTTATTTAGTGGTGTTTGGTGAAATAATTTCCCTTAAATTTAAAATAACGGGAAAATAAGGAACAATCAAAAAGTAATGTTTCAAAGCTGTTTATTAATTCTTCGCACTGCACAAACTAGCCCCATCCTTTTGGCTACGAGCGGAGCTAGCTGGTAGATCAGACTTTTGCCATAGCCAGTCGGCAAAACAGCGAAAACGTCCTTCTTGAAAAGGAATGAGCGGAGAGCCTCTTCCTGCTCATGTTTCAACGAAAACTCCAGGTCTAATTCTTCTAAAACTGATTCCAAAGCGGAGTCAAACGCGCGCTGTTCACTAGCCCGTAGCCATCTTTCCTGTTGTGCTTTCTCCAGCGTCGCGCAGCTTTGTCGTCACTCCTGCAAAAGCCCGCCCAAAGAATCCAAACAAAAACCTTACGTTGTGATTGGCAGGCACGATTTGATGCCCGGGGTGTTTTTGTTTATATGGTGCGAGGCTAGACCCACTTGCTAGGCAAAAATATTTTTGGCCGCTAGGCGGGTGGGTCTAGTTTACTAGGCTATAAAATATACACATTTCCTGAATCCATTGGTGGAAATTTATTATGAGAGAACTCCTTTTACCCTTATCAAAAAGAAGTATACTTCAAGTTCATTTAATTAAGTATATAGTGCCTTGAAAAAGTATTCATACCCCTTGAACTTTTTCACATTTTTCCACCTTACAACCACGAACTTAAAAGTTTTTTATTGAGATTTTATGTGATAGACCAACACAGAGTCGCACATAATTTTGAAGTGAAACGAAAATGATAAATGGCCTTCAAAATTTTAAACAAATAAAAATCTGAAAAAATGTGATGTGCATTAGTATTCAACCCCCCTGCGTCAATATTTTGTAGAGCCACCTTTTGCTGCAATTATAGCTGCAAGTCTTTTGTGGTATGTCTCTACCAGCTTTGCACATCTAGACACTGAAATTTTTGCCCATTCTTCTTTGCAAAATAGCTCAAGCTCAGCCAGATTGGATGGAGAGCATCTGTGAACAGCAAATTTCAAGTTTTGCCACAGATGCTCAATAGGATTTAGGTCTGGACTTTGACTGGGCCATTCTAACACATGAATATTCTTTGATCTAAACCATTCCACTGTAGCTCTGGCTGTATGTTTAGGGTCATTGTCTTGCTGGAAGGTGAATCTCCTTCCCAGTCTCAAGTCTGTTGCGGCCTCCAACAGGTTTTCTTCCAGGATTGCCCTGTATTTAGCTCCATCCATCTTCCCATCAACTCTGACCAGCTTCCCTGTCCCTGCTGAAGAAAAGCATCCCCATAGCATGATGCTGCCACCACCATGTTTCACAGTGGGGATGGTGTGTGCAGGGTGATGAGCAGTGTTAGTTTTCCGCCATACATAGCGCTTTGCATTTAGGCCAAAAAGTTCAACTTTGGTCTCATCTGACCAAAGCACCTTCTTCCACACGTTTGCTGTGTCCCCTACATGGCTTCTGGTGAACTGCAAATGGGATTTCTTATGCCTGTCTTTCAACAATGGCTTTCTTCTTGCCACTCTTCCAAAAAGGCCAGATTTGTGGAGTGTACGACTTATAGTTGTCCTGTGCACAGATTCTCCCACCTGAGCTGTGGATTTCTGCAACTCCTCCAGAGTGATCATGGGCCTCTTGGCTGCTTCTCTGACCAGTGCTCTCCTTGTTCACTCTGTCAGTTTAGGTGGACGGCCATATCTTGGTAGGTTTGCAGTTGTGCCATACTTTTTCCATTTTTGAATGGTGGATTGAACAGTGCTTCTTGAGATGTTCAGAGCTTGGGATATTTTTTAATAACCTAACCCTGCTTTAAACTTCTCCAGAACTTTATCCCTGACCTGTCTGGTGAGTTCTTTGGTCTTCATGATGCTGTTTGTTCTTCAGTGTTCTCTAACAAACCACTGATGCCTTCACAGAACAAGTGTATTTATGCTGAGAGTAAATTACACACAGTAGGACTCTATTAACTAATTAGATGACTTCTGAAGGCAATTGATTGCACTGGATTGTATTTAGAGGTATCAGAGTACAGGGGGCTGAATACTAATGCACACCACATTTTTCAGATTTTTATTTGTTTAAAATTTTGAAGACCATTTATCATTTTCATTTCACTTTACAATTATGTGCTACTCTGTGTTGGTCTATCACATAAAATCTCAATAAAAAAACGTTTACGTTCGTGGTTGTAAGGTGGAAAAATGTGAAAAAAATTCAAGGGGTACTTAAGTACAGTGCCTTGCAAAAGTAAAGTTAAAGTATATTTCCTTAAGTATACATTTGTATACCAAGTGTACTGATATCAATGTACTTCGAGAATACTTGTAAGTAAACTAATCTAATAATTCTTGGGACTAAATTGGCCCACTCTAAGTTTATAAAAAGTATACTTGAAGTCTAAGAGAAGTAAACTTTGAGTATACAACTAGTATTTTTTATTTTGTACTGCAAGTATACCAAAAGTAAGCTTATATACTAATAGTTTAGTAGTTCTATACTTGTAGTCCACTCTTTAGTTTACAAATGTCAGGAGTGGCGAGCTGAGGTGAAGTGAGGACCCAAGAGCAGATTCAGAAAGCAGGCAGTGTAAAGAGAACTTTAATGAAGTAGATGGCAGAAAGGCAAAGTAGGGCTCAGGCAAAAATCTCATCTCATCTCATTATCTCTAGTCGCTTTATCCTTCTACAGGGTCACAGGCAAGCTGGAGCAAATCCCAGCTGACTACGGGTGAAAGGCGGGGTACACCCTGGACAAGTCATCAGGTCATCACAGGGCTGACACATAGACACAGACAACCATTCACACTCACATTTACACCTACGGTCAATTTAGAGTCACCAGTTAACCTAACCTGCATGTCTTTGGACTGTGGGGGAAACCGGAGCACCCGGAGGAAACCCATGCGGACACGGGGACACATGCGAACTCCGCACAGAAAGGCCCCCGCTGGCCACGGGGCTCGAACCCGGACCTTCTTGCTGTGAGGAGACAGCGCTAACCACTACACCACTGTGCCACGCTCAGGCAAAAATTGGTAGTCAACAAAAAAAAAAAACCACACACACAGGCCAGGAAGTCAAAACACAGGAGCAGGTAGACACAATCAGGGACAAAAAATAGGACAGAAAAATCTTCACAAAAACTGATGAACATAGGGACAAGGGAAATCCAGGCAGAGGTAGCAAAAGACACAATCCAAAAGAACAGGCAGGCAAAAACAGAGACAAAAAACTGGACAGAAAAACAAGGAGAAATTCAGGCAGGCGGAATCAAGAAGACACAATACCAATGAGCTGTAGTGAGGTGAGGAAAGTCTACAAGAGACAGTCTGGCAAATTGAGTAGCTCCAAACAGTTCTTAAAAAGCCCTGGCTGATGGGAGAGGAGTGGTAGCAGGTGTGGGAGTGCCACTTCAGGAAATGGCCTTCAGCAAGGCAGGACTGAATTCCTGTCCTGGATCCAGCCTGGAGCCGGTGTGGAAGTTCCACAATCTAAGGCATGGATGGACTGGACCGGACTGTGACGGTATCTCCCCCCCCCAATGGGCTCCTCCAGGTGCCTTAGAAAGTGCCTCAGGGTGTTGTTGGTGGATGTCCGTGATGAGGGTGGGATCTATGATGAACCTGGCAGGAACCCAGCTCCTCTCCTCAGGACCATACCCCTCCCAATCAACCAGGTACTGGAGTCCTCTGCCTTGGTGTCATACCTTCAGCAACCTCCTGACTGTAAAGACCTCACCACCATCTATGAACCTGGGAGGAAGAGGGGGTTTGGAGGGTGGGGACAGGGAACTGGAGACAAGGGGTTTGACTTGGGAGACATGGAAAGTTGGGTGAATACGGCGCATGGTTACGGGCAGAGAGTCTTACAGAGCAGGGATTAATTACCTTGGAGACAGGGAAAGGTCCTATGAACCTGGAAGCCAATTTGCAGGAGACTGTCTTGAGGGGCAAGTGGCGAGCATTACCCGCTGCCCCACCCGATAGATGGGAGCTGCCAAGCAGTGTTTGTCAGCTTGCTCTTTAAACATCTTGACAGAACATAGGAGCTTTTTCTTGGTCAATGCCCACGTTCTCCTGCAGCAGCGCACAAACATCTGGGCAGAGGGCATGGCGACTTCTTCTTCTTGGACGGGGAAGAGTGGTGGCTGGTAACCCAGAGAGCACTGGAAGGGGGAAAGACCTGTAGCAGAGGTTGTGAGCGCACTCTATCCAAGGAAGGGTCTTGCTCCAGGAGGCAGCATCCTTCAACACCATGCACCTGAGAGCCACTTCCAGCTCCTGGTTGGCCCGTTCCATCTGTCCATTGGTCTGAGGGTGAAAACCTGAAGACAGACTGTAAGAAGCACCAATGAGGGTGAAAACCTGAAGACAGACTGTAAGAAGCACCAAGGAGTTTACAGAAAGCCTTCCAGAATTGGGCAGAGAACTGGGGTCCACAGTCTGATACGATGTCTGAGGGGAGTCTGTGTAGACAGAAAACATGGAGTGTCAGCAATTCGGCAGTCTCCTTGGCGGTGGGATGCTTGGGTAGAGGGATAAAATGAACAGCTTTAGAAAAACTGTCGACAACAATGGGGATACAAGTATTGCCACCTGAATTGGGGAGTCCTGTGACGAAATCTAGGGCTATGTGTGACCAGGGCCAGTGGGGAACAGGAAGGGGTCTCAGCAGGCCGGCAGGGGTTCTGTTGCCAGTCTTGTTCCTGGCGCAGATGTCACAAGCTGCCACAAACCTCTGGACGTCCTCCTTGATGGATGGCCACCAAAAACATTGTCGGATGAGTGCCAGAGTCCGGGCTGCTCCTGGGTGGCATGCCATTCTGGAACCATGACCCCACTGCAACACCTGTGCCTGCACAGAAACAGGAACAAAAAGATGGTTAGGAGGTGCATCACTGGGCCCTGCTCATGGGCTTTCTGGACCAGAGTTTCCACCTCTTACAGAGCGGCCCCCACCAGGCATAATGGAGTAAGGATGGTCTCAGGGGAGGTTGATTCCTCCTGGAGGGGAGAAAACATTCTGGACAAGGCATCGGGCTTACCATTCTTAGAGCCTGGGCAGAAGGAAAGTGTGAACTTGAAGTGCGAAAAGAAGAAACCATCAGGCCTGACAAGAATTGAGGCGCTTGGTAGTCCTGAGGTATTTGAGGTTCTTGTAATCTGTCCATACGATGAAGGGAAGGTCTGACCCCTCCAACCAATGTCTCCATTCTTCCAAGGCCAGTTTAATGGCCAACAGTTCCCTATTGCCAACATCATAGTTTCTCTAAGAGGGGGAAAGCCGATGTGAGAAGGAGGAGCCAAGGATGAAGCTTGTTGTCATTAGCCAATCTTTGGGACAATATGGCCCCCACCCCTGACTCCGAAGCATCAACCTCAACCACAAACTGCCAGGACAGATCTGGAATGGTGAGTATAGGTGCCGACGTGAACCTTTGTTTGAGCTCGGAGAACACCTTCTCGGCCCCTTACTTCCAGCTGAAAGGGACCTTGGTGGAAGTTAGAGCTGTGAGGGGCCCAGCCACTGTACTAAAGTTCCTGATAAATCGCCTGTAAAAATTCACAAACCCAAGAAACCGCTGGAGTTCTCACCGAGAGGACAGGGTGGGCCAGTCAGCATCTGCCTTGAGTTTCAGGGGGTCCATCTGAATCTGTGTGGGGGAGATAATGAAACCCAGAAAGGAGACAGAACTTATGGAACTCACATTTCTCGGCCTTAACAAAGTTTATTTTTCAGGAGTCACTGAAGGACCTGCCTGACATAGATGCAGTGTTCAACAAGGGAGCGGGGAAAAAAAAATCAATATACTGTCCAGATAAAAACATTAAGGTAGTCCCTCAGGGCATCATTAACGAGGGCCTGGAAAACCACAGGAATGTTAGTCAGGCCGAACAGAACCACGAGATATTCATAGTGGCCCGTGGGGGTGTGTTGGACACTGTCTTCTATTTGTCCCCTTCCCTGATCCTCACGAGGTGGTAAGCATTACGCAGGTCTAGCTTGGTGAAAATCAGGGCTCCCTGGAGTAACTCAAACGCCGTATACATGAGAGGTAGGGGGTAACGGTTCTTGATGGTGATGTCATTTAGCCCATGGTAATCAATGCAAGGGCGCAAGGATTTGTCCTTCTCCACAAAAAAGAATCCTGCTCCTGCAGGAGAAGAGGAGGGACGAATAATTCCAGCTGCTAAGGACTCAGTGATGTACTTATCCATGGCTTGCCTTTCAGAAGGAGACAGAGAGTAAAGTCGCCCCTTAGGTGGTGCAGATATTCATGAAGTTTATATATGGTATATATTTTTATAGGTGTATTAATGTAGTTTGGATTTCAGGGTAGTTAAAAAGGGGTGGGAAATTAAAAAAGTATTGTACTTCTTCCCACTCCTTTTTTGAACAATGTGCGGTGTTTTGTAATGTCTTAGCTCTTTATGTTATTATTTTTTTTTATTTCTCATTTTCTTTCTTTTGTATGTACAAATAGTTACATACATTTTTTATACATGTTCGAAATAAAAAATAAATTCAATTCAATTCAATTCAGTCCCAGGGAGAAGGTCAATTCTACAGTCATAGGGCCTATGGGGAAGAAGAGAAACAGCTTGAGACTTGCTGAACACAGGTTTTAAGTCATTATACTCAGGAGGCACGTTAGAGAGGTCAGGATATTCACCAGTGGTGGGCTGGAGCAGCTCAGCCTGAGGGATGGCAGATCTCAGGCATGACCATTCAGAATAGACTCCATCCTAAAATGGTGGTGTTAGTCCAGTTGATATGGAGGTTATGTAGAGTTAGCCAGGGCAGACCAAAAACTATGGGCACATGGGGGTTGCTCATGACAAAAAACTGGATGGATTCAGAGTGGTTGCTAGAAATTCTTAAGGTGACCAGGGCTGTTCTATGGGTGATGGTGGTCAGACCAGTACCGTTAAGGGTCAGAACAGTGAGGGATGGGTTCAGAGCCAGTCGTAGAATCCCCAGGCACTTGGCAGTGGTCGAGCAGATCAGGTTTCTGTCAGCCCCTGAATCAATGAGTGCCTGGAGGTCATGGGACTGATTGCCATGGATAATGTCCACTGGGAGTAGCGGTCAATTGGTAGGGGGCTGATTCTGGACATTGCCCACCAGGGCCCCTAAACTCACTGGTGGGCTCTTCCTTTTAAAGGGCAAAATTGGCAGTAATGCCCCAGCTGTCTACAATAAAAACATGCCCTCATATCCTGATGGCACTGTCGTTCCTCAGGTGAGATGCAGGCTCGGTCTACCTGCATTGGTTCAGTGGAAGGAATGGGAGGCTGAGGGGGAGCAAGGCTAGTCCGAGTTCTCTCTTTCACCCGCTGTCTGATCCCGGAGTCAATATGACTGGCGAGGTCCATGAGACCGGGGAGATCAGGTGGCAGTTCTCGTGAGACCAGCTCATCCTTGATGGAGTCTAACAGCCCGTTCAATTATGTCAAACAAGGCAGTCTCATTCTAGCCACAAGATGCCGCCAAAGTGCGAAACTCAATTGCATAGTCAAAAGCGGACCGGGCACCCTGCCGCAGCCCCATGATTTCTCTTGCTGCCTCTTTGCCAGACAGAGAGCAATCAAAGGTTCGCCTCATCTCCTCTGTGAAATTCTTGAAGCTGGCACAGAATGGTGCATTGGCATCCCACATAGCTGTTCCCCACTCCCTAGCTTTGCCAGTGAGGAGAGTGATGGTGTAGGCCACTCGGGAACGCTCTGTAGGGAAGGCCAGTGGTTGAAGCTCAAGGGTTAGTGAGCATTGAGATAAAAATGATCTGCAGGTACCTGGTTCTCCATTGTATGGCTGTGGGGTGGGAAGTCTCGGCTCTCTGAAGAGGGCTAGAGCAGGAACTGGAGTGTAAGATTGTGTGTGTTCTCGTGCATAGCTGTCCTGAGCTTTATGACCCTTTCACACCCTGGTAAACGTGCATAATCGCGAGAACATACTCTTTTATTTTCTCTGTACCTTCTAGTTTCGCTGAAACCACATTCCTGGTTCCTCCTGTTCTAGGGGGTGTATGGTCTGCTCTTTCATGTATAATAAAAACGACTCCTTATCTGGCGAGTTGACCTTGTGCCCCCGAGCCCCTTACTTATCTTGTCACGCAAGCTTCTGATGTATATAAACCCTGCTCTCTCTGTGTATCACTGAGCAGTGCCTGAATAAACCAGATTGATTTAACTCGTGTGGTTTGTTTTAACCCTGCTCCAGAGCGCTCTTACGTCAACGCATCTGAACTGAGACAGACACAGGTTCTAACAATTTGGTGACCCCGACGTGATACTCTCAATCAGGTAAGACATGTTTGATTGACTACCTGGTTGGCAGTAGTTTCGTAGTGTCCTACGGAGGACAGTTTTCCCTGGTTCGAGTCCAGGAAGAGCGCGCTATACAAATTTGTACTATATTTGTTGTCTGTTCCTCTTCAGATCCGTTTGTTGTCATTGTACGATGGGAAGCTCGTTCCCTAAGCCTGCGCCAGGGGAAACCCCGGCCGAATGGATGACTAGGTGCGGTTTCGCTTATTATGTTTCTCCTTGGCTCAATAATTTGGCAGGTTGGACCGAGGCCAACCCTCAAATTCCTTCATATCCTCGCCGAGGTACTTTCGATCCTGGTTATCTTGCATCGGCCCATCGCATGATTTATGAGGGATTAGGGGACCCCGGATGGGATCGCCCGTATATGCGGGAAGGATATGCCAAATGGTATGATATGAAGAAGATTTGGGATAATTTTAAACAGGCTTATACTCCCCGTTCAGTCCTGAAATCCATCCCGAAGCCTCGGGCTGCACCCGTCACCAAGGAAACGGAGGAGGCGGCGCTAGGAAAATCCAAATCTCATTCTGCTCCTCCAGCCTCGTTAGACAGTAAACCTCCACCTTATAGTAAGGCTGGAAAAATTACTGGTAAATCGTCGTCATCTGTAAAAACGATTCCTAAAATTTATCCGTCCCTGGCTGCTGTGTCTGCGTGCCCCCCCCCCACGGTTGACAGAGGGCAGCGTCCCGGAGGGATAAAGGGTGCGCCTGCATCAGCCAAGAACGGCAAAGACGAAGAAAGTAGTGACGATACCGATGATGACACTGATGATGACGATTGGGATAATCCCGACGATGTGGGACCAGACGCCGGCTCGCGTCCTTATCCGCCACAAAACGCTGCTTGTGTATGGGTTGCAAAGCGCAGTGGTATTGATATAACTCCTCCGTCCCCGTCGGCTCTTAAGGACATCATCTCGCTTCTTCCGTCACCCGATAAGCCCTTGCTTTTTGTTGATCAGTTAATTAATGTTTCTCGTAATTGTCAGCTTACGGGAGCTGATTACCGGTTTATTCTGCAAAATAAATTAGGAGGCGCATATGATGAGACAGCCCTGTTAGAAAACGTTCAGGTCCTCCGCCCCGTCAACGATATTGCTGTTAATGTTAAGGAGGAATTGCCTCCGGTAGGGGAAAACGGTCGCCCTCGCCAGCGCACCGTGTCTACCTTCTTTTGGAAAGACACGCCGGACGCGCTGCAGCAGCTTCGTGAGCAATTGACGCGATACCTGCTCGCCTTAAAACAAGCAAATAGAGACCTGTCACAGGTCACTAATTGCAAACAGGAGCGTTCTGAGCTGACGTCGGCTTTCTGGAAGCGCTTTGGGGAAGTTTGGCAACATTTGGGAGGTCTTGAACTTGATTTGGCAAACCCGAACCCAATGTTCTTGTCCACCTTTCTGTCTAATTGTCGCCCCGAAATACAGAGCGTTTTAAAACATCACTGGAGTGACCGGAATAATCTGGTCCTCCGTCAGGCCGGGGAGCGGGTGCGCACGCTGGAGAGCGATGGTCTTTTAGACTGTAAAACGAATAAAGCATGTTTATCCGTCGTGCCGGGCGGACGAGCGGAGGGACGACAGGAGAGGGGTCGCCGAACGGGACCGCGCGGCGGGGGAGGGAGGAGAAATGGAAAGTGCCACTATTGTGGAAAAGAGGGGCACTGGATAAGAGAATGTCATGCGAAACAGCGAGATGAGCAGGAATGCGAGAAACCCGTCATGCGCGCCGGTTCAAGCCCCACAGGGCAGAGAGATCCTGCCCGCCCATAGGGCTGCCCTCAGAGCGATGAAACCCCGACCGTTGCTATGTTAAATCTTTTATTCAGCTCCCCTCTTAACGAAGATCTTCCCACTATTGTTTTATGCCTGGCAGGGACTGAATATCCTTTTTTACTCGACACCGGGGCTACCATGTCCTCAGTGGGGAGGGAATATGCGGGTCCTTTATCTACACGGTCTGTAAGCTCTGTGGGAATAGAAGGGGTTCCTTTCCATTCCAGTTGCACGCCCCCCCTTTCTGTTACTTGTGCCCTTGATCCTTTACTGAAGTTTTCTCACTCCTTTGTTTGCATGCCTGATTGCCCTTTTAACCTGCTTGGACGGGACCTCATGAGCCTTCTAGGGCTCTCTATTTCTTTTAGTGGCTCACACATGGTTGTTGACATACCAGACGAAACCTCGTCGGCTGCTCTTGCCCTCACCTCTCTTTCTCTCCCCCATAACCTTCTCAATGCTGCTTGTGCCGTTACCTGCCTCACACCCTCTCTTTCTGATCTCCCAGCTTCTCTTTGGGCGAAACATAAGGACGAGGTGGGCTTTGTTAACTGTACCCCTTACGAGGCGGTCATTAAACACTCTTCGCCAGTATATGTAAAACAGTACCCCCTTTCCCCAGCTAAACTGTCTGGCATTGATGATGTTCTGTGTTCTCTCCTAGAGCAAGGTGTGGTTGTTCCCTGTGTCAGCCCTTATAACACCCCAGTGAACCCGGTGCAGAAGCCCAACGGCACGTGGCGTTTCACCCAGGACTTGCGTAAGATTAATGAGTTAATTATCCCAGTCGCCCCATTAGTTCCAGACGTTCCCTCTCTTATGGCCTCGATTCCGTGTGAACATGCGTTTTTCTCTGTGATTGACCTCTGTTCTGCCTTTTTCAGCGTCCCTGTGGGCCACGACACGCAGCCCCTGTTCGCTTTTACGCACAGGGGAAAGCAGTACACATGGACCAGGTTACCCCAAGGATATGTCGATTCCCCCGCGGTTTTTACAGCCGTAGTGAGGGACGCCTTGGCCGATTTGTGCCTCCCCTCGGGCTCCTCCGTGCTCCAATACGCGGATGATCTTCTGGTAACGGCGGAGGACGAGGACCTTTGCGCTAAAGCCACACTCGCTCTCCTCTCTCTTCTGGCGCAAGAAGGCTTTAAGGTCTCACGAACTAAGCTTCAGTTCTGCCTCCCCACTGTTCGATATCTGGGTCACGATCTCTCCCAGGGCTCCCGCAGGCTCAGCCCCGAGCGTGTGCAGGTCATCCTAGACACTCAGGTGCCTGCCACCAAACACGCCCTCATGGCTTTTCTGGGACTTATCAATTACTGCCGCCAGTGGATTCCTGACTGTTCCACCTATGACAAGTGTCTGCGCTCTGCAATTCTGCACTCGGACCCTTTGACTCAGCCCCTGGTGTGGTCTGATGAGATGCTGACGGCCTTCAGGGCCTTGAAACAGGCTTTATGCTCGGCCCCTGCTCTCGGACTTCCGAATTACCGTTTGCCGTTTCATTTATATGTGTGCAACCAGCAGGGAACTGCGTCTGGGGTTTTGGCGCAGGAGCACGGGGGGGGTATGCGGCCTTGTGCGTTCCTCTCTAAAACTCTTGATTCTGTGGCACAGGGTCTCCCTGCTTGCCTCAGGGCGGTGGCTGCATGTGCTGTCATGGTCACGGACGCTGAACGGCTGGTTTTGTCTCACCCGCTCGTTCTCCACACCTCACATGATGTAGTGCACGTTTTAAAGAACCTCAGTACCCAGCATTTATCTGCGCAGCGTCGCTCTGGATACGAGTCTATTCTTTTGGCCACCGAAAACCTTACTGTTAAGCCCTCCTCCTCCTTTGATTCTCTCGCGCACGCGCTTCAGCGCCTCCTCAATTCACAGGATGATTTTCTTCCTTCTGAAACACACGACTGCATTTCTAGCATTCTTTTCGAGACAAGTATCCGCCCCGACTTACGCTCCACCCCGTTACTTTCAGGTGATTCGCTGTTTGTGGACGGCTCGTGCTCACGCCCCTCTGACGGCGTTTTCGTGTGTGGTTATTCTGTGTGCCGCCTTCCTGATGAAACTGTTGAAGCTTTTTCTCTTCCTTTCTCCTCGGCTCAGGCTGCCGAACTATACGCTCTAACCCGTGCATGTGTTATTGCCCAGGACACAGACGTCACTATCTACACTGATTCACGTTACGCTTTCGGCGTTGCTCACGACTTTGGTCGGATTTGGGCTTCGCGTGGGTTCACCACTGCAGACGGTAAGCCCATTTCTCATTCTTCGCTTGTTACTGATTTAATCACCGCCTGTCTTCTCCCGCGCTCTTTAGCCATTGTTAAGACTCGTGCTCATTGTATTGGGGACTCTTTTGAGATCAGGGGAAACTCTCTCGCCGATCGCATTGCCAAAGCCGCGGCTGCCTCCGGTGTTTTTCCGCCTTCGCTTACTCTCTCCCTGGTCTCATCCAGTCGCATGATTAGTGCCGTTCTTCCGGACATTGACTTGATCTCCCTCCAGGCCTCCGCTTCGGCCTCAGACAACCATTTCTGGGACTCATGCGGCGCGCAGCCGTCTGACGGCGTTCGGATCGATGCTCAGGGCCGCCTTTGTTTACCTAGACATTGCACTCCATTTCTCGTCCGCGAGTTTCATGGTCCCACTCACCGCGGACGAAGGGGGGTAGTGGAGGATTTATACAGATGTTTAACGTGCGCACAGAATAATCCATCTAAACCAGGCGCGGTACATCAGCACCTTCCCATACCTGACACGCCGTTCCAGGAATGGCAGATTGACTTTACTCACATGCCAAAACAGGGCCCCTTTAAGTATCTCTTGGTCATGGTCGACAAATTTTCACGATGGGTGGAGGCTTTCCCTTGCGGGAAAGAAGACGCTCGCACGGCGGTAAACAAATTGACGCAAGAAATCATTCCGCGTTATGGTCTCCCGGTAGGGATAGACTCTGACAAAGGGACGCCGTTCACCTCTAAGGTGACCCAAGAACTATGTAAGGACCTAAAAATCCTTTGGCGATTCCACATCCCGTACCATCCACAATCCTCCGGCATTGTGGAGCGCGCAAACAGAACAATCAAGGGTAAGCTGCGTAAAGCCATGCAAGAAGCTGGTACTAAAAATTGGGTACAAGTTTTGCCTTTAGTTCTCGCTGACATGCGAATGACCGCTCAAGTGGCCCTCGACAACCTGTCTCCGTATGAGCTCGTGATGGGCCGGCCTTTTCCTACACCCTGGCGCAGAGGTATGCAGGCTATAGGAACGAGTGATCTTGATGTACATCTCAGTGAGTACGCCGTGGGTCTCATGCGGGTGTTGGATGAGTACTGGACGAGACTAAATTCCAAAAAGCCTCCCATTCCTGAGGCACCCACTCACCCCTTTGAGGTAGGGGATAAAGTGTTGGTAAAGAAATTTGCGAAATTAGGCGCTCCTTTGGAGGAACCGCCCTACAGTGAACCCACGGATGTGCTCGCTGTAACTCGAACGGCTGTACTAACTGACCTTTTTCCACAGTGGATTCATGCCAGTCGAATAAAGAAGGCTCCAATGTAATAGAAATCTATATTGTTGATGCTTAACAGGTTTTTGTGTTTCAGAAAGTTGCTGTGACAATAGCTGACGGCCTTTTCAGGGATCCCCTTTCCAGCATCCGGAGTGATCCGGTTTCGGCTGATCTACAAAGAGGGGATGGTCGGTGCGTCCCGCAGACTTCTGAACTGAGGAATCTGGAAGACACGTGAGCCTGGGCTACCTTCAACTATCTACATCCTGTGGACACAGAAAGAACAAAGTCAGTGACCAGTATGACTTTCCTTCTGGTATTGGTCTTAGCGCTTGGAGCAGGGAATCCCGCTCAAGCCAGCCACGAGGACAACGTTTTTTGGCGATTTGCCAACTGGACTGCTAAACAACATACTAATCAGTCTTGTTATGTCTGTCAATACGTTAGAGTCTAAACTGTAGTTATACTCTGTAAACAAAGTATAAAAGAGGGGATTGTAAGATTGTGTGTGTTCTCGTGCATAGCTGTCCTGAGCTTTATGACCCTTTCACACCCTGGTAAACGTGCATAATCGCGAGAACATACTCTTTTATTTTCTCTGTACCTTCTAGTTTCGCTGAAACCACATTCCTGGTTCCTCCTGTTCTAGGGGGTGTATGGTCTGCTCTTTCATGTATAATAAAAACGACTCCTTATCTGGCGAGTTGACCTTGTGCCCCCGAGCCCCTTACTTATCTTGTCACGCAAGCTTCTGATGTATATAAACCCTGCTCTCTCTGTGTATCACTGAGCAGTGCCTGAATAAACCAGATTGATTTAACTCGTGTGGTTTGTTTTAACCCTGCTCCAGAGCGCTCTTACGTCAACGCATCTGAACTGAGACAGACACAGGTTCTAACATGGAGGAGCGGTAGGTGGAGGGGGTTGTGTTGGAGCAGACGTTACTTGACGCTGTTGTAGCTGAGTGACAAGAAGATTGAGAGTGTCAGAGATGGCAACAAGGTTTTGAGTCACCTGTTGGATGTCCTGTTGGTGGGTTCCAAGGAGAGCTCCCTGTTTCTTCACCACTGCTCTTAGCTGGGCAAAATCTGCTGGGTCCATGTTGGCCAGACTGTGCTGTCAGGAGTGGCGAGCTGAGGTGAAGTGAGGACCCAAGAGCAGATTCAGAAAACAGGCAGTGTAAAGAGAAAACTTTTTTAATGAAGTAGATGGCAGAAAGGCAAAGTAGGGCTCAGGCAAACATTGGTAGTCAAAAAACAGGCCAGGAGGTCAAAATACAGAGGGGCAGGTCGACATGATCAGGGAAAAAAAAAAACAGGACAGAAAAATCTTCACAAAAACTGATGAACACAGGGACAATGGAAATCCAGGCAGAGGTAGCAAAAGACACAATCCAACAGAACAGGCAGGCAAAAACAGGGACAAAAAACTGGACAGAAAAAATTGACAAAAACCAAGGAGAAATTCAGGCAGGGGGAATCAAGAAGACACAATACCAATGAGCTGTAGCGAGGCAAGGAAAGTCTACAAGAGACAGTCTGGCAAATGGAGTAGCTCCAAACAAAAGCCCTGGCTGATGGGAGAGGAGTGGTAGCAGGTGTGGGAGTGCCACTTCAGGAAATGGCCTTCAGCAAGGCAGGACTGGTCAGACAATGGAAGTGACCTTGTAGTTAAGGTCAGACAATGAAAGTGACCTTGTAGTTAACTATATAACTGTATCAGATCATCAGTTAGAATGTTTTACTCTCCTTAAAGAAACTGAATTACTTTCATTAATCTCAGCATTAAAAGCCTCAACTTGCGTACTAGATCCCTTACCTACACATCTATTCAAACAGATAATACCTGAAGTAATTGAACCGCTTCTAAAAATAATAAATTCTTCTCTTACGATTGGCTATGTACTCAAATCCTTTAAACTAGCAGTTATCAAACCCCTGATTAAAAAACCTGACCTTGATCCCTGTCAGCTGTCCAATTATTGGCCAATATCAAACCTCCCCTTTATCTCCAAGATCCTTGAAAAAGCTGCGGCACAACAGTTATGCTCATATTTACATAGGAATAACATCCATGAAATGTATCAGTCAGGATTTAGACCTCATCATAGCACAGAGACCGCACTGGTTAAAGTAGTAAATGACCTACTGTTGGCGTCTGATCAGGGCTGTGTCTCGCTACTTGTGTTGCTTGACCTTAGTGCGGCATTTGATACCATTGATCATTCCATTCTTCTGGATAGACTAGAAAATGTTGTGGGAGTTAAGGGAATGGCCCTCTCCTGGCTCAGGTCTTATTTAACTGATCGTTATCAGTATGTTGATTATAAATGGTGATATTTCTAGATGTACTGAGGTAAAGTTTGGAGTTCCACAAGGTTCTGTCTTGGGTCCACTGCTTTTTTCTCTATATATGTTACCTCTGGGTGATATTATTTGTAAACATTGTATTAGTTTCCAATGTTATGCTGATGACACACAGTTGTATGTTTCTGCAAAACCTGATGAGAGACACCAGCTTTATAGAATTGAGGAATGTGTTAAGGACATTAGACACTGGATGCTTATTAATTTCCTTCTACTTAACTCTGACAAGACTGAAGTACTTGTACTAGGACCACATACAGCTAGAAGTAAGTTTTCTAATTACACAGTGACTCTGGATGACCTTTCTGTTTCTTTCATGTGCAGCAGTAAAAGACCTCGGAGTGATTATTGACCCCAGTCTTTCATTTGAAACTCACATTGATAACATCACCCGGATAGCTTTCTTTCATCTCAGAAATATTGCTAAGATAAGAAATTTAATGTCATTACATGACATGGAAAAACTAGTCCATGCTTTCGTTACCTCCAGGTTGGATTATTGTAATGCCTTACTGTCTGGATGTTCCAATAAGTGCATAAACAAGCTCCAGTTAGTTCAAAATACAGCAGCAGGAGTTCTTACTAGAACTAGAAAATATGATCACATCATGCCTGTCTTATCCACACTGCACTGGCTCCCAATCAAATTTCGTATTGATTATAAAATACTACTATGGACCTTTAAAGCACTAAATGGTCTCGCACCACAGTACTTGAGTGAACTTCTGCTCCTCTATGACTCGCCACGCCTACTTAGATCAAAAGGTGCAGGCTATCTGCTGGTACCTTGTATAGTGAAGGCTACATCAGGGGGCAGAGCCTTTTCTTACAAAGCTCCACAGTTATGGAACAGCCTTCCAAGTAATGTTCGGGAATCAGACACAGTCTCAGCATTTAAGTCTAGGCTGAAAACATATCTGTTTAGACAAGCCTTTTGTTAATGGTGTTTATGAGGTAAAGGTGTAGATCTAGAGGGTCCTCAGACATAGAGTGTTTTGGTAAACTGGGATGTATGGATGCTGTCAGTCCCCACTCGCTTGCTCACTCGAGTTTGTTGACGGTGTAGTGGCTGGCTGCTTTATGTCCCGGGGCTCCCTCATGCCTGTGTTACCTTCTGGCTCTCCCCTTTTAGTTATGCTGTCATAGTTAGTTGCTGGAGTCCCTGCTTGTACTCAGTGCAATATGTATCCTGTTCCTACTTATTCAGGTGACATTGGGCATACCTAACAACTGGTGTTTTCTTTCCCCTCTCTCCCCTCCCCCCAGAAAATCTGTCCCTCTGAGTTACATGGAGTCAACAGGAAATCTTTTGGTGGAGAGGGTGGAGACCTCGACTGGCTATCGTGGCCTGCAGGGAATCGGCCATCAGACATTCTGTCGCATGTCCTAGACCCGGTGAAATGTAACTGAATTGTCTTGGCCAGCCCTAAGGGTCCCATCTGCATCCCATCATTGCTGAGGAGTGTGCTCCCATCACCCACTCAAGCATCCAGCCAGAGCAGGTCATGATATTTTTTACCATATTAACATGCCATTGTTGCGTATTATGCCTGATGTCAAGACTCTCGTCTCTGCGAGCCTACCACACAGATTTAATACTTGTGTCATTTTTAGGGCATACCTAACAACCTGTGTTTTCTCTCTCTCTCTCCCTCCCTCCCCCCAATCTGTCCCTCTGAGTTACATGTTGGTCCTGGGATTGAGATGCTGGCCTCTTCTGCCCCTCGGACCTGCTTGATCCATCCTGGTGCCCTGTGTCTGGTTGGAGTTTTATCGCATCGCTCCTATGGAGGATGGCCCCATGAGGACAGTTGAGGGTTACACCTGGAGGATGCTCTGGACTCTTACAGTAATGCTTTTATGGCTGAGGACTGCAGTTGACTTGCTAACTTTAGGACTGCAGTTGTCATGAACAGTTTTGCACTCAAGTTTCCATCAATGAAGAGTTACAACATCAACGAAACTGTCTTCATGTTAAAACTGTTAATGTTATAGTCATGCTGTCTGTTGTTGCCCAAATGAGGATGGGTTCCCTTTTGAGTCTGGTTCCTCTCGAGGTTTCTTCCTCATGTCGTCTGAGGGAGTTTTTCCTTGCCACCATCGCCACAGGCTTGCTTATTGGGGATAGATTAGGGACAAAATTAGCTCATGTTTTAAGTCGTTCAAATTCTGTAAAGCTGCTTTGCGACAATGTTTATTGTTAAAAGTGCTATACAAATAAACTTGACTTGACTGAATTCCTGTCCTGGATCCGGCCTGGAGCCAGCGTGGAAGTCCCACAATCTAAGGCATAGATGGACTGGACCGGACTGTGACAACAAAAGCATACTTCATAGTATACTGAAAATATACTATGAGTTTAATTGTTTTATACTTCTAATCCACTTTTTAGTTTTGAAATATACTGCAATTACCCTTCTAGGTATACTATTAATTTTCTAGCCCTCACCCTTACCTCATGCACACTACCAGTAAACAACTTAAGTGTTTTGTAGCTTCAGTTACAATGAAGTTATGAAGGTAAGAATTCACAAAATAACAACAAATAATCAGGATTAGGAACATATTCATTTTCTTTAAAAATCTAAATTTAAAGCAGCATTTTATTAAATGCCAAAGTATATATATATATATATATATATATATATATATATATATATATATATATATATATATATATATATAACACTTATATGGAACCACAGACATACCTAAGAGTCAACAATCCTGAAGCACGACTACAGGGCAAGTACACTTAAACATAAGGCACAAATATTTTTATACTTTATTACACTTTTGTTGAGTATATCTTGATTAAAAGTTTAAGTATAAGCTTAATATACTTAGATTTTTCTATATACTTTTCAGTATAAGCCAAGTATACTTATGTATAACTTTATTAAGTATATCTGTGATAAGTAATTAAAAAGTAAATTGAAAACATACTCTCTTATTTTTAGTTTAAAAAAATATATACTACAAGCACACTTGAATAAACTTCTTTTTTGTAAGGGTAGCATTACTTCTGTGTCCAACCCAACCTGCCTCTTCAACTTCAGGGTGCTGCTTTGAATCCAATTTATTCAAATTTGAGAGTTTTGCTGTCTTTCATCTGCTTGTAATTTTTACTCTTGTGCTTCATTTTTCTGTTTGTTTGGCTGCCATGACATTGTAAACTTTTCAAATTTTGAAATTATTTCTTGACAAACCATCATTTGACACTAAAGTGGTAGCCATGTTGTGTAAATCAAATGGTGCTAACCCCCCAAAATCCATTTTAATTCCAGCTTGTAATGCAACAATACAGGACAAACACCAAGGGGGATGAATACTTTTCCAAGACACTGTATCTACTTCAAGCTGGAGATTAATGGGTATATCTGAAAGCATGGCCAATGTGAAGAGGATCTCACACACACACAAATTGATTTGGCCAGCTGAGACTGAACTCATGGCTGGGATGCTTTGGTGTCTCTTTGCCTATGGAGCACTTGCATGTGACGTCACAGCCGATCCAGATTGTGACAGACGCCATCTTGTCGGTCAAACGCCATATTCCACCTTCTACTTCTACTTCTGGTTCTACTTCTGCTTTTACTTCTACCTTTTCTTCTGGAAAACCCTACTATATACAATTCTACTACAACAGCTGCGGCTACAAGCTCTCCCTACCTGTGCACGTTTTTTATGTTTTTTGTGTGTATTTTTGCGTGTTGTTCGTCTGTACCGGACTTCAATATCCACTACAACCGTATGGACGTACTGGACATTGGTTTCCAGCAGAAAATGACGGTTTGTAGCGATTTCCATCGCATGCACAACATTCCAGACGAGATAGCGAGACCAGCGGGGTCTCCGTGGATTGTTATCAGAAGCAAAGCGAAGGAGGCGGCGCCGGGAGCGGAAGCAAAAGCGAGGCTGCAGAGCCGGCCTGTTGACTAAGCTCAGAAAACAGCCACTCAAACCTCCACTGCCAAGCCTCTACCTCTCCAACGCCAGATCCATGTAAACAAGACGGACGATTTGGAATTACAGCTGGAATTACCTTATTCTATTCTATAATCGGCTGGTCAGTGCTATACTCAATACTTAAGTGACTTACCCATCCAATGAGGATTCTTGTTTACAAGATGCCACATCTGAGTCACTGACAAATCCTGAATTTCTGTAAAGATAACTGTCCAGAGATTTATAAGCACGCAGTGCTTCACCACTGAACAGCGAGGGAAAGTTAATGAGGTAATTATACACGTCTGGGTATTCCGCTGGCAGTTCAAAATCCGGTCGTGAAAACTCCATCCGGTAAGCCATAAGGGTCACTAATCTGTAGATCGTTTATTTTAGACATATATCTAGTTATCTGTTCATTAGAAAAATGAGCCGTGTAGTCCGTCGGTTGAAATTGATCCATTCTGTACATGAGCGCAGCAGTATTCAGCGGTGTTTTTGACCGACAAGATGGCAGTTGTGTACTTTCCGGTCACGTGACTGCAAGATCTCTATTGCCTCTCTTGGCAGCATTCAAGCTGAAGGTGCTTAGCAAGTGTCATAACATGCTGCTCCATTCAAAACACAAAAATCTCACTACATTCCCTGACATTTTATGCCATCAGTAAAACTAGTAAATTTATTGTATATTATGGTCCTAGCTAACACCAGGAACAGGGCCGTAGCCAGCATTTTAAAATCACTGAGGTCTGTGATGCGTGCGCAAAGCGTGCGCAAAGCGTGTGCTGAAAAATGCTCAACATATTTAAATGAGAGGGGTGAATTACACGTCACACAAGAGATCTATTCCTGAAATTACTTTTAATGGTGTTTGAACTGAATATCATCAGTTTTGAAAACAAAAAATCATGTATGTGGCAAGAGTAAGAATAATTTAAGCTTGTTTAATGGTTTGATCTGGTCCAAGCAATGAGGACAACTGTGCTGCTTCGAAAATGTAAATTTAACAGCTTCATGAAAGTGCGCTGATGGTTACCATGAAAAAAAGTGTCTACTGCACTGCGTTCCTCCCCCGAGTTGCGCACTCATTTGTTTTTGTTCTTGGTCTCAGAGCCACACGCACAAAACAGACACAGAAGACAGAATCAACATTTAACATAATTAACAATGCACTTTTTATGGAGACGTTTTAATGTCTTTCTTTATTTTTTTATCCAGTTGAATATTTACCATACAAATGTATTTTCAGCTCTTAAAAATGACCAAGGTCCGGACCTCGGTGGCCTCATAGCTGGTGATGGCCATGACCAGGAATGAAATTTCAGTGCTGCATATACACATACTTTTTAATAAAACCCACCTCAAAAATATGTGATATGCATATTAGAAAATATCAAAGAAAATTTCCCTGTCTTGGTTGATTATGCCACATGGGGAGGATTACCAATGAAAATGTTGCAAGCAAATTAGAAATTGGTTAAAAAGAAGGATAAAAGGGCGACTGTAGTCTAATCTTTGAAGGAAACCAATGCAGGGGAGAAGAAGTGAGCACAGGGAGTTAGAAGAAGGAGGAGATGAGAGAACATGTGATTGTTAATGGCGGTGTGGGAGCAATTGATCTTCGCCATTTTTTCACGGCCAAAGGAACACAAGTGAGTCCTGTGGCTTGGTGATAAGGAAAAATGCCACAAAGTACTGCAAAACACTATGAAGCAGGCTGATGGCTTGAGGAAACAGAGATGGATGAGTCTGCAGCATATATATACACTGACCATGTGCAGAAAGAGTTCTCTTTATCATTGGTCTTTTAAGTTGTGCATTATGACAGATGCCAAAAGGACCTTATGATATTTATTTTGATGTTCACATTTGGAAGGCATTTGGCCTCGAGCAGTGTCTATGAGTAGGTTGTGCTTTGATCATACTTTAAACTGGAAGCTTTAAAGACATGCTGTAACAGGATTGCTTCTACACTGATCAGCTTGAGATGATTGGGCTAAGTGTTTCACAGTAATGCTAAATCCCACTATTAAAGGCTGATTCATAGTAGCCACATTTCTCATCCTGTTTAGTACTTGCTGCACATTGAGGACAGGGACTCCACTCTTAAAGCTGATTTTAGTTTCTAAAACTAGGGCCTGCTTGTATCCTGCTATTTGAATAGAAATAATGTTATCGCAAAACGTACAAATAAACAAACCTGACACATGGAGAAAGTGTCAGGGAGGATTTCATTTTTATAACTATTACCTGTAAAGGGGTGTAATGCAATATTCATATTAAAATATTTATATCTATATCTGTGTTTGGATTAAAACCAGAAGTCACCATAGCTCATTTTTTTCTTAAGAAGATACTAAAATTACTCCTGTGCCCCAGGAAATATCCACTTGCTATGTCCACCTGCCTCTGCGGCTTATGGATTCCAAAATCTACCAGACACTCAATTTTATTTTATTTTATTTTATTTTATTTATATTAGCTATTTTCTTGTTTTAACCAGAAGGGTGTAACTGCATGTGAAAAACAATACAGTAAGATCTACAGCATGATCATTTAGATAAATAGACTATTTTGTAGCCCTGCGATAACCTGGAGACTTGTCCAGTTAATGTATTCATTATGAGTCTTTGGCTCACTATACATATCGACTTTAAATAAAATTATCTATCTATCTATCTATCTATCTATCTATCTATCTATCTATCTATCTATCTATCTATCTATCTATCTATCTATCTATCTACAGTATCTATCCAGGGTGTACCCCGCCTCTCGCCCATAGTCAGCTGGGATAGGCTCCAGCTTGCCTGCGACCCTGTAGAACAGGATAAGCGGCTACAGATAATGGATGGATGGATGGATGGATGGATGGATGGGCTATTTTGTTTCATAAGGTATATATTATAGACTGTTAGGTAGGGATCACATTGGGAAAAAAAACAGCAGTGTTGCTACTGCACCATTGCAAGCAGCAGTTGCAACACTCAGATGATGATGTTTGGCTCAAACAAAATTCTATTTCATTCGTGATGTGAAGCACTAACGTTCCGTACAACAATGATACCAGTAATAGAGTTCTGCTCCTAGTAGCTTTGGGAGTGGAGGGTGAGGAAAGAGAGAGAGAGAGAGAGGTTTGGGTTTAGTTTGGGTCCAGAAACATTCCGAAGATACAGTAAAATGACCTTGATGTGCATTACATTATGCTCAGAAAGTTGAATCAAGTCCAACTTCAACCAACATTCTGCTCCTACATCAGTAAAATAATGCTAGTGGTGTCAGGTATTTCACTGTTGAACCATACCAAACAATAGACGATATGCCAATCTGTTGTTGACTTTTCTCCACTTCTTATTTAAAAAATGTAACCCCTTCAATGTAACCCTGCATTTTGCGTGTGTGTGTGTGTGTGTGTGTGTGTGTGTGTTTGCTGCAACAGATATAATCCTGGGAGATAATTCTTTTTAACTGTTGGTCACAGAAGTGTGTTCTAGATAGTGCTCTATGCTCATCAGTGCTAGTTAGTACTCTATACTCAAGTTAGTGCTAGTTAGCATTCTATACTCAATTTTCCACATTGAAGTCTCCTTGTTAAAGTGTCCAAGTGAAACAAGCAGATTCATGATTCAATCTGTGTTGTGGAATGTCACAAATAGCTCCATTACAGTTGCATTATTTGTGTGTATATGCTACTCTTATTTACCTGCCATTGTGGCTGGTCGGTTGAGCAAATTCACTGCCACCACACAAAATAACCTGCATTTTGTGGATAGCAAGTGCTAATTTCCAACCCTGGTTAGTACAATTGATTAATTTGCTCAGCTCTAACCCAATAGCAAATAGATTTCAGAAAAATAAATATAAATTTCAGGGAAAAAGGAATTCTATAAAAAGACATCAACTGGGGCACTACTGATGTGCATGAGAAACTTTGTCACTTTGGAAATGCATAATATAAATCCTGAAATTTCACACTACAAATTATTTGATTACTATTTGACAGTTCAGGTTTTGGCTTTGCCTGTTTTTTTTCTTTTTCTATTTTGTTTCACCCCAAAAGTGAATATAAATGTATTTGTATTGTATAAATGTACTGTATATACTATTGACTGCTTTGTTTGTCCTTTGCCTGTGTGAATTTTTTGCCCTTTTGTTACTCTCCATGCCTTGTTTCTAGTCCAGTCATTGTACTGCTTTTATGGCACAATTATAGATTATCTTTATAACCACCTTGCATGTCTTTTTATTTGAATGCTGTATACTAATGCCAAATCATGGATTAGCCCAAAGAAAGTTCACTTGAACTCAAATGAAGTTACCATCCAGCATCCATTATCTGTAGCCACTTATCCTGTACAGGGTCACAGGCAAGTTGGAGCCTATCCCAGCTGACTATGGGCAAGAGGCAGGGTACACCCTGGACAAGTCACCAGGTCATCACAGGGCTAAAACATAGAGACAAACAACCATTCATACCTACGGTCAATTTAGAGCCACCAATTAACCTAACCTATTCCAGGGGAATCTGGAGCACCCGGAGGAAACCCACGCAGACACGGGGAGAACATGCAAACCCCACACATACCCCTTTCCCACCAAATCAGTTTCAGGGCTGGTTCACAACTCGTTCAACTTGCGAGCCAGCTGAGAACCAGTTTGCTTTTCCATAGCTCAGGGTGCTAAGGGGAGCCACGTCATTACGTCGCTGTATACGTCAGTTACGTCGCTGCATTTGCATAAACCTTGGCACGAACATCGAAGCAACAACAACACGGAGAAGAAGAAGTAGCAACAACAACAATAATAATGAATGACTTCGCGTTTGTACAGCTGCTGCTTCTCATCGCTTAAAAATGGCGACCTTTCGCGGTCTTGCTATTGTTGTTGGTCTTAACAACTCCGCCCCCCTGCTGACATAAGCGGTTCTTTCCTCTGGCCCAGCAAAGAGTTGGTGCTAGCCTGGAACCGTTTTTTCTGGCCCCAGAGCCAGTTCTTTGTCAGTGGAAACAGAAAACCCAGTTCCAAACTAAGCACTGGCCCCGAACCAGCCCTGGAACTGCTTTGGTGGAAAAGGGGCAACAGAAAGGCCCTTGTCAGCCACTGGGCTCAAACCCAGGACCTTCTTGCTGTGACCACTACACCACCGTGCCGCCCCAAATGAAGTTATATGTACTGTAATTAGCACAATTTTTATATCCTATATATTTTAAAAATACTGAATCACACCATGTATCATTTTAACAAAATAGAAATTACTAAGTTGGGAAAACCTGATAATACACAAACTCCTGTCTTATGTATAAGATGGACTGGCTCCTCCAATGCTAAGACAATTTGTAAAAACAGGTTCATTTGCTTATAAATCTACATGTAGTGCAGTAAGAGGAGACTATAATTTCACTAATGGCCCTTTTCCACTACCCTTTTTCAGCTCACTTCAGCTCGCTTCAGCTCACTTCAGCCCGACACGGCTCGTGTTTCGACTACCTTAGAGCAGCACGACTCAGCTCACTTCAGCCCTGCTTAGCACCCAAAACTCGCACGGTTTTGGAGTAGGGCTGAAGCGAGCCAAACCGAGCCGAGTGGGGCTAGGGGCGTGAGCAGACACTCCCCTGTACACTGATTGGTGATGAGGAGTGTCCTCACATGCCCACACACGCCCCACGGGCACGCTGGGATCTGTAAACACCGTAAACCCGGAAGAAGAAGAATTACGAATTACGAGAATTTCTGAAGCCTTATGCGCCTCGCCTCATCTATACGCTCTTGCCAGTATCTGTTGGCGTTGTCGGTGACAACAAGCCACAGCACCAAGACCAGCAACACTAACGACTCCATGTTTATTGTTTACTATCCGGGTCGTGAGACTACCGCTTAAAAGATCACTGATGTCACTGTTTGCGCCGCCTAACGACATCACGTGATGTCCACCCACTTTCGCTAACTCCACCCAATGTGTCCACCCACTTCCAGCCAGCACGGTTCAGCGCGGTTGTAGTCGAAATGCAACTCCAACAGCCCCACTCAGCTCGACTCAGCCCAACTCAGCACGGCACGGCTCAGCCCAACTCAGCCGCGTTGGTAGTGGAAAAGCGGCATAAGAAAAAGCAGTTTCGGCCAATCCACATTTTCAATTACAGCAGCACATGAATGGAACACATTGCCAACCCACATTAGAGATATAAAATCATACATCACATTTAAATCCAATCTAAAGAAGTGGCTAATCAATAATCAGACCTGTCAACACTAAACATGAACAACATAACATCATATTGCTAACTCCTCTGCTCAGCTGTTCTGTCTGCTGTCTGTCTGACTAATGCCACTCCTGCCATGCTTTTTTTCCTCCAATTTATGCTGATCATTTTCTTATTGCATGTTTTATGTGTTATATGTCCTTTTACCTTTTACTTTTACAATGATGTCTATGTTTTAGGTGCATTTGACCTTTTAACATCGGTCCATGGACAACAGATGCAAAATAGTGTCAGTCCTGTGCACTGTAGTGTGTGCACCTGAGGACACGCCTTGGGCTGTGCACACATCGAGCGGACTCCAGCATGTGCTCAGTTAATGATGCACAGCGAACTTAATTAAGAAGCTATGTGTGCACCTATTTAAGGACTGTGCTGATGCACAATCAGTGTGAAGTATTACACTACATCCATACACATTACCGAGTCTTACTACCCATGTTTCTGATTTCCTGTTTCTTGATTCCTGTGCTTGGCTCTTGTTCTAGCTCTCGCTTTGCCTCTGATATCCTGTTTGCGCCTTGCCCGACTGTTTTGCTTGTTTCACGTTTTGTATTTTGCCTGTCAATTTGGATTGTTTGCCTGTGTCTGTGTTTTGTACTTTATTATTAAACTAATACTTCTGCCCCTACGTCCACTTACCTTGCATATCTAACAGAATACTTCGCCCTACAATGGTTGTAGCAGAGGTTTTTCAATATGCAATTCCACGCTGCTTCTGGGTTTCCCTGTCTCAGCCCCTCATCTCATATTTCTAGCTGAAGTCTGACTGGAGTCCCCCGGCACCAGGGCTCGAAATTAACTTTTTTTCTTTGTGTCCCCCAGTGGTCCCGAATTCTGTGTTGTATTGTCCCGAATGGAAGCAATAGTGTCCCCATTTTTTTTCCTCTCTGAAATAACCAGTGGTTAATATTATCATATGAAGTTACTATTATATTTGTAACTATGCGATTTTGAACCCTTTATATCATTTTTACAATAAGTCACAAGACACAAGTGACACATGTCCTATACATCATCTACTTCAAAATTACAGTTATTGCATTTTCAGTTTATTAAACTTTGGCGAGCTCACTGTATGAATAGATACCCGTTTATTTAAAGGGGCCAACTAGCTCATTCAGAAAATGTTTCAACTCCCTACATCTGCAGTACACTTTAGTTGAAAATAAGACCCCTTTTATGTTCATTTCATCTACTTATACCTTGAATATCTGTTGGCACTTATAAGGCCAACTTATAATTTTCACCATTACCGTTATCCATAGCCCTGTGATGACCTGGCGACTTGTCCAGGGTGTACCCTGCCTTTCGCCCGTAGTCAGCTGGGATAGGCTCCAGCTTGCCTGCGACCCTGTAGAACAGGATAAAGCAGCGACAGATAATGAGATGAGACCGTTATCCATTTTTATGAACTTTCCACTATCCATTACCGTTATCCATTTTTATGAACTTTCCGTTATCCATTTTATGAACTTTCCGCTATCCATTACCGTTATCCATTTTTATGAACTTTCCCATTTTTATGAACTTTCCGTTATCCATTTTATGAACTTTCCGCTATCCATTACCGTTATCCATTTTTATGAACTTTCCCATTTTTATGAACTTTCCGTTATCCATTTTATGAACTTTCCGCTATCCATTACCGTTATCCATTTTTATGAACTTTCCCATTTTTATGAACTTTCCGCTATCCATTACCGTTATCCATTTTTATGAACTTTCCGTTATCCATTTTATGAACTTTCCGCTATCCATTACCATTATCCATTTTTATGAACTTTCCCATTTTTATGAACTTTCCGTTATCCATTTTATGAACTTTCTGCTATCCATTACCGTTATCCATTTTTATGAACTTTCCGTTATCCATTTTATGAACTTTCCGCTATCCATTACCGTTATCCATTTTTATGAACTTTCCCATTTTTATGAACTTTCCGTTATCCATTTTATGAACTTTCCGCTATCCATTACCGTTATCCATTTTTATGAACTTTCCCATTTTTATGAACTTTCCGTTATCCATTTTATGAACTTTCGCTGCTGAAACGTGGGTGGAACATCAGCATAGTGGCAGGTCCGAGCCTAGTTGTGCTGCTGACTGACTAAACTTTCTGAACTAGAAAGACACCAAGAAAACTCGCTTATTCTGTTGAACGGTATCTTCCGTCAATATCATCCACATCATTCCTGTTGTATTTTATAACGTGTCTAACAGTGTTCATTAAGTTCATTCAGTTGCTAGCATTGCCTGCAGACCAGGTGAGGACACTTTGGATCCTGAAGGTCCCGGAGACGTTATGTCTGGGCTCTCAGTTTCTTCCCCGCGGTCGGTCCGCTTCAACCACTTAAGCATTTTTGTTCTGGCAAGAGTCGGCGCAGCGTGTGCGGTAGCAATTCCATTCCAAGTCCATATAATGCGGACTCCGGCCGAAGATTCTAGAACAGAATGCGCTGCTCTGTAGCCTACGGATGCAGGTGCATCGAAAGTGTAGCTACTATGTATTTTTCGCTGTTAACATTTTAAAATTAAAATTGACAAATTAGGTGAATGTCTACGTATGTGTTACGGCTTTGTAAATAATATTAATGGAGAACTTTTTTTCTAGATCTATTTTTTTCCATTGTCCCGGGATTGTCCCAGATATGATAATTTTGTGTCCCGATGGCATTTTTTATGGTCCCCAGGACATTGGGACACCGTTAGTTTCGAGCGCTGCCCGGCACCCTACTACAGAACACATCACCCTATGGGATTCAACATGCAGTGTGACTTCTTCTATGAGGACCTCCAAGAGCCTAAGCCACCAGAACCTGTCTGGGTAAGCTTTATCCTAATGTTTATTACTGGATGAGCATGCAGATGGGTGGATTACCTGATCTGAGTTGAGCACCCATGCCTTCGAAGCTCACAGACGTTTTTTGCCATGCTCAAGTTTATTTTTGAATCTTTGGAAAAAGAGGAATTTTTTTTTTTTTTGGGGGGGAATCACTCCAGTGGCTGATGCAGCGAAGGAGGCCGTTGCTCCAGAGCTCCTGCCAGTGGCCGATGTAGAGACAGCAGAGGAGGCTGTTGTTCCTGAGCCCCTCCTAGAGGCTGTCTCTCCAAAGCTGGTTTCTCAGCCAGAACCAGTACCTGAATCAGTGCCTGAATCAGAGTCTGTATCAGAACCCATGCCTGAACCTGACCCAGTGCCAGTGTCTGTTCCAGTGCCAGTGTCTGTTCCAGTGCCAGCATTTGTTCCAGTGCCAGCGCCAGCATCCATTCCAGTGCCAGTGTCTGTTCCAGAGTCAGCGCCAATGCCTGCTCCAGAACCATTGCCAGAATCGGAGTCAGCACCAGTGTCTGTTCCAGGACTAGTGCCAGAGTCGGAGTCAGAGTCAGCACCAGTGTCTACTCCAGCTCCAGTGGCAGTGTCAGAGTCAGCTCCAGAGCCAGTGTTAGAGCCTGTGCCAGTGTCTGCTCTAGAACCAGTGCCAGAGTCAGAGTCAGCACTAATGTCTGCTCTAAAACCAGTGCCAGAGTCGGAGTCAGAGTCAACGCCAGTGTCTACTCCAGAACCAGTGCCAGCGCCAGTGTCAGAGTCAGCTCCAGAGTCAGAGCCAGTGTCAGAACCAGTGCCAGTGTCAGAGTCAGCTCCAGTGTCAGAGCCTGCGTCAATCTACTCCAGAGCCAATGCCTGGGTCAGCTAGAGCATCAGAGCCTATGCCAGAGTCGGTGCCTGTGCCAGCTCCAGTGCTGATGTTAGAGTCAAGAAAAATGCCTGAACTTGAGCCTTTTCTGGAACCTGTGTTAGAGGACAACGGAGCAACCACTGCCTCAGCCGGCTATGAAGATGTCTGCATCATCGTTTCTCCGCCACCTGGCTATGAAGACGTCTGCATCGTCGTTCCTCTGCTGTCTGGCTATGAAGATGTTGTTGTCCCGCCACTGCCTGGCTATGAAGACGTCGTTGTCCTGCCACCTCCTGGCTATGAAGAAGTTGTCATCGTCCCACCACCAGGTCCTAACCAGGACCGAAGCAACACGCTGACGGAGTTCGAGCTCATGCCTGAGTCCAGTTCTGAGTCCAAGCCAAGCCCGGAGTTCAAACGAAAGCTACATCCAGAGTTGGAACTAAAGCCAAGTCCCGAGTCCAAGCTAAGTCCAGAGTTTGAACTAAAGCCAAGTCCTGACTCCAAGCCAAGTCCTGAGTTTGAACTAGAATCAAGTCCACAGTCCAAGTCAATTCCAGAGCTCGAGTCCTCTACTGAGCCCGAATATAGCCTGGAGCCTGAGTTGAAGCTCCCTTCCTGCTCTGAGCCAAAGCTAGTTCCAGAACTCCAACCTGAGCCATCTCCAGAGCTTGAGCCAGAGTCCAGTCCAGAGCTTAGGTCATCCCCAGAGCTCAAGTCCTCTTCGGAGCTTGAGCACAATTCCAGCCCTGTGTCCAAGCCAGTACCAGAACTCCAGCTTGAGTCATCTCCTGAACTGGAGCCAGAGTCCAACTCAGAGCTCAGGTCATCTCCAGAACTCAAGTCCAGTCCTGAGTACAAGCCAGATCCAGAGCTCAAGCCTGAGTCATCTCCTGAGCTGGAGCTAGAGTCCAGCTCAGAGCTCAAGTCATCTCCAGAGCTTGAACCCAGCCCTGAGTCCAAGCCAGATCCAGAGCTCAAGCCTGAGTTGTCTCCTGAGTTGGCGCCAGAGTCCAGCCCAAAGCTCAAGTCATCTCCAGAGCCCGAATCCAGCCTGGAGCTTGAGTCCACCTTCAGTCCTGGATCCAAGCCAAGTCCAAGACCCAAGTCAAGTCCGGAGTCTAAGCATGAATCCGGCCCAAGTCAAGTCCTGAGCTTAAGCCCACTCCTAGTCAAAAATCCAAGTCTTGTCCTGAGTCTGAGCCCGAACCTCCACTGGAGCCAAGTGTGATGGATTTTCGCTCCTGGTGGGAGCTCTTTGGGAGGGGTTCTGTCAGTCCTGTGCACTGTGGTGTGTGCACCTGAGGATGCACCTCGGGCTGCGCATGCATAGAGTGGACTCCAGCACGTGTGCAGTTAACAATGCACACCTAAACTTAATTAAGGAGCTATGTGTGCACCTATTTAAGGACTGTGCTGATGCACAATCAGTGCAAAGTATTACTCTATGCCAGTACGCATTACCGAGCCTTACTACCCATGTTTCTGATTTCCTGTTTCTTGATTCCTATACATGGTTCACGTTCTAGTTCTCGCTTTACCTCTGATATCCTGTTTGTGCCTCGCCTGACCCTTTTGCCTGTTTCACATTTTGTATTTTGGCTGTCAATTTGGATTGTTAGCCTGTGTGTGTGTTTTGCACTTTATTATTAAAGTGATACCTCTGCACATACGTCCACCTACCTCACGCATCTGACAAATAGCTATTTTGGCTAATTCTGGTACATTTAAATTTTATGTTTATTAATGTGCATTGTCCATGTCAAATAAACCTTGAATAAATGAATAAAATAAAAAATATCAACATTTATTGTCCTGCTTAAATGATTGTCAATAATCCATATATATATATATATATATATATATATATATATATATATATATATATATATATAAGGGTCAGTCAAAAAGTTCAAAGACAAATTGAAAAAAAATCTTTATTTATGAAAATAACAAAGCTATTTCTCTACATATCCTCCATTTAAGTCTAAACACTTCTGCAAGTGGTGTTTCCATCTGAGAATTCCTTCTTTGTAGAATTCTGGGGGATGTCTTTCACACATTTTGAAATTATATTATAATATTATATATATAAGTCAAAAAAGTTCTAAGACAGATGTTATAATTTCAAAATGTGTGAAAATTATTATTATTATTATTATTTTCAACTTCCATTGCCCCTCAAGAGTGGCAGCCAGTTACAGCAGCTCCTCTCTTACTTTTCATTCTTTACTTGTGGTTTTTTTTACCTTTTTGAAATGTTCTTTTTAAATTTTTCACCATTTACTTAGTTTCTTTTAACTTACTATTTATTTTACGACACAAACTATGTTCGGAACACTTGTTTTTTTCTGCTTGTTTGGGGACTTCTTTTCGTGCTCACATCAGGGGAGCCAGCGCACAGCCATGGGGCTATTGTTTACACCAGGGAACAGCTGCTAGCACTCAGTAACACCACTCTGATCCCCGAGGAGATTCCAGCTATACCATGGGAGTTAAGGAGATGGAGAAGGGGAAAATGTGCCGGTGCTGAGTGTTGTGCCAGGAAGAGAGGTGACAAACCTGTCCTTCCATCTGTTATCATGGGGAATGTAAGCTCTCTTCCCAGTAAAATGGATGAGTTAATGGCACTGACTTGGCACCAGCAGTGTAGTCTGATGCTGTTTATGGAGACATGACTAACTGAGCTAACTTAGGATGCTAACATCGCGCTTGATAGCTTCCAAATTCGGTGTGCAGACAGGACAAAAGAGATTGGTAAGAGGAAAGGAGGGGGACTGGTTGTGTTTATCAATGATAGATGGTGTAACCTGGGATACATCACTATTAAAGAGAAAATCTGCAGGAAAGATATTGAACTGTAAGCTGTTAGCATGAGGCCATATTATTTACCAAGGGGAAATACATGGGGAATGTAAGCTCTCTTCCCAGTAAAATGGATGAGTTAATGGCACTGACTCAGCACCAGCAGGAATACCGGTAGTGTAGTCTGATGCTGTTTATGGAGACATGGCTAACTGAGCTAATTTCGGATGCTAACATCGTGCTTGATAGCTTCCAAATTCGGTGTGCAGACAGGACAAAAGAGAGTGGTAAGAGGAAAGAAGGGGGACTGGCTGTGTTTATCAATGATAGATGGTGTAACCTGGGATACATCACTATTAAAGAGAAAATCTGCAGGAAAGATATTGAACTGTAAGCTGTTAGCATGAGGCCATATTATTTACCAAGGGAATTCTAGCATTTTATCACGATAACTGCTTACATTTCCCCCTCTGCTGACACGAATGCGGCATATGATGTCATCCACTCAGTCACAAGTTGACTGCAGACACAGCATCCACAGGCTCTCATCCTGATCTCTGGGAATTTTAACCATGCTTCCCTGTCCTCCACTCTCCCCAACTTCAAACAGTATGTAACATGCAGCACAAGAGACAATCAGACATTAGATCTGTTTTATGCCAACACCAAGGAAGCATATAGTTCATCACCCCTCCCCCCCCAGGCAAATCTGATCACAACCTGGTGCATCTCCTGCCTGTCTACAGACCTATTGTTCACAGACATCCAGTCAGTACACAACAGGTGAGAAGCTGGACTGATGAGGCTTTGAAGGACTGCTTTGGCACTACTGACTGAGATGCTCTCTGTGAGCCCCATGAGGACGTAGACAGCCTCAAGAGCTGCATCACAGACTACATAAACTTCTGTGTGGAGAACATTATGCCCACTAAAACAGTACGGTGCTTCTCAAACAACAAAACCTGGGTCACTCCTGAGCTCAAAGCTCTCCTGAATGAAAAGAAGAGAGTATCAGCCCAGCCCAGAAGAAGAGAGTATCAGCCCACTGTTACTCCTACTGTCTCTTCCTGGTCATCATCACCCAGCTCACAGACCTTCTCACTCTCTCAGCACCCCTCAACCATCATACCTCCAGCTCAGTGCTTCACATCTCCATGCATAACACCTAGCACTGAGCTGTGCTCTTCTTTGTCCTTTGACAGAGAACAAGTCAAGAGGGAACTGAGTAAGATGAAAGCAAGAAAGGCTGCAGGTCCTGATGGCATCAACCCTGGGCTCCTGAGGCATTGTGCTGACCAACTGTGTGGAATAGTGCAGGACATTTTCAACTTGAACCTGGAACAGGAAAGAGTGCTGGTCCTTTGGAAGACATCGTGTGTAGTTCCAATACCAAAAACTGCACACCCCACCGATTTAAACGGATATAGACCAGTGGTGCTGACCTCTCACCTGATGAAGGCTCTGGAAAGACTTGTTCTGGCATATCTCCGCACACTGGTGGGGCCAGCGATGGATCCCCTGCAGTTTGCCTACCAGCCAGGCATCAGGTGGAAGATGCAGTCATCTACTTGCTTCATAGATCTCTCTCTCTTCTTGAAAAGGCAGGAAGAACTGTTAGAATCATGTTCTTTGATCTATCCAGTGCCTTCAACACCATACAGCCGACTCTTCTGAGGAGTAAGATGGAGAGCCCAGGGGTGGACCATCATCTTACCTCGTGGACTATGGACTATCTCACAAACAGACCACAGTATGTGAGACTGAAGGACTGTGTGTCAGATACCATTCTCTGCAGTACAGCGGCTCCACAGGGGACAGTCCTGTCCCCATTTCTGTTCACACTTTACACTGTGGACTTTAGATATGATACAACTATCTGTCATCTACAGAAGTTCTCTGATGACTCTACTATTGTGGGCTATATCTTAGATGGCAATGATAGCGAGTACAGAGAACTGACAAGAAACTTTGTGGACTGGTGCCAACAGAACTCCCTCCAGATCAATACAAGTAAAACCAAGGAACTGGTGGTGGATTTCGGCAGGATGAGGTTCTCTTCACCTACCTCAGTGAACATTCAGGGAAAGGACATTGAGATCATTAGGAGCTACAAGTACCTGGGTGTTCATCTGAACAATAAACTGGACTGGACTGATCACACACACGCCCTGTACAAGAAAGGCCAGAGCAGACTCCACCTGCTGAGGAGGCTCAGGGCCTTTGGAATACAGGGTCCACTTCTGATCTCTTTTTATGACTCTGGTGGCATCAGCTATATTCTATAGAGTTGTCTGTTGGGGAAGCAGTATCACAACAGCAGTGAGGAAAAAACTTAACAAGCTGATTAGGAAGGCAGGATCTGTCCTGGGCTGTGCACTGGACTCAGTGGACGTAATGGAGGAGAGGAGGATGTTGGCCAAGTTGTCATCCTGAATGGTGAACACCTCCAATCCACTGCAGGAGACAGTAGCAGCACTGGGCAGCTCCTTCAGTGACCGGCTTCTTCATCTGCAGTGTGTTAAGGAGAGATATAGCAGCTCCTTCCTCCCTACTGTTGTGAGACTGTACAACCGGCACCTCACCAAGCACAGCACCAGACACTCCTCACAATAATGAACAATACTGTCCAGATCACTTCTACATCTATAGAGACCCCTCTGAATGTATACTGTGTGCACTGACCATCAGCATCAGTACTTTACAGTGAACTGCTAGCTACACACTGTTAAAATGGCTCTTGTGCAATATACCTACGTACTTACTTGTGCAATACTACCTGTGCAATACTTACATGTGCAATTCCACATTTGTAATACAATTATGTTAACTGTATATCTGCAAACCTTTTAATTTATGCAAATTTGTTAATTTTTATCTCTAAATTTGTAGTTTATTTCTTTTATATATATATATATATATATATATATATATATATATATATATATAATCTCATTATCTCTACCCACTTTATCCTGTTCTACAGGGTCGCAGGCAAGCTGGAGCCTATCCCGGCTGACCACGGGTGAAAGGCAGGGTACACCCTGGACAAGTCGCCAGGTCATCACAGGGCTGACACATAGACACAGACAACCATTCACACTCACACCTACGGTCAATTTAGAGTCACCAGTTAACCTAACCTGCATGTCTTTGGACTGTGGGGGAAACCGGAGCACCTGGAGGAAACCCATGCGGACACGGGGAGAACATGCAAACTCCACACAGAAGGGCCCTCGCCGGCCACGGGGCTCGAACCCGGAACTTCTTGCTGTGAGGCGGCAGCGCTAACCACTACACCACCGTGCCACCTATATATATATATATATATATATATATATATATATATATATATAGTGGTGCTTCAAAGTTTGTGAACCCTTTAGAATTTTCTATATTTCTGCATAAATATGACCTAAAACATCATCAGATTTTCACACAAGTCCTAAAAGTAGATAAAGAGAACCCAGTTAAACAAATGAGACAAAAATATTATACTTGGTCATTTATTTATTGAGGAAAATGATCCAATATTCCATATCTGTGAGTGGCAAAAGTATGTGAACCTTTGCTTTCAGTATCTGGTGTGACCCCCTTGTACAGCAATAACTGCAAGTAAACATTTCCGGTCACTGTTGATCAGTCCTGCACACTGGCTTGGAGGAATTTTAGCCCATTCCTCCGTACAGAACAGCTTCAACTCTGGGATGTTGGTGGGTTTCCTCACATGAACTGCTCACTTCAGGTCCTTCCACAACATTTCAATTGGATTAAGGTCAGGACTTTAACTTGGCCATTCCAGAACATTAACTTTATTCTTCTTTAACCATTCTTTGGTAGAATGACTTGTGTGCTTAGGGTCGTTGTTTTGCTGCATGACCCACCTTCTCTTGAGATTCAGTTCATGGACAGATGTCCTGACATTTTCCTTTAGAATTGGCTGGTATAATTCAGAATTCATTGTTCCATCAATGATGGCAAGCCGTCCTGGCCCAGATGCAGCAAAACAGGCCCAAACCATGATACTACCACCACCATGTTTCACAGTTGAGATAAGGTTCTTATGCTGGAATGCAGTCTTTTCCTTCTCCAAACATAACGCTTCTCATTTAAACCAAAAAGTTCTATTTTGGTCTCATCCGTCCACAAAACATTTTTCCAATAGCCTTCTGGCTTGTCCACGTGATCTTTAGCAAACTGCAGACGAGCAGCAGTGTTCTTTTTGGAGAGCAGTGGCTTTCTCCTTGCAACCCTGCCATGCACACCATTGTTGTTCAGTGTTCTCCTGATGGTAGACTCATGAACATTAACATTAGCCAATGTGAGAGAGGCCTTCAGTTGCTTAGAAGTTACCTTGGGGTCCTTAGTGACCTTGCCGACTATTACACACCTTGCTCTTGGAGTGATCTTTGTTGGTTGACCACTCCTGGGGAGGGTAACAATGGTGTTGAATTTCCTCCATTTGTACACAATCTGTCTGACTGTGGATTGGTGGAGTCCAAACTCTTTAGAGATGGTTCTGTAACCTTTTCCAGCCTGATGAGCAACAGCAATGCCTTTTCTGAGGTCCTCAGAAATCTCCTTTGTTCGTGCCATGATACACTTCCACAAACATGTGTTGTGAAGATCAGACTTTGATAGATCCCTGTTCTTTAAATAAAACAGGGTGCCCACTCACACCTGATTGTCAGCCCATTGATTGGAAACACCTAACTCTAATTTCACCTTCAAATTAACTGCTAATCCTAGAGGTTCACATACTTTTGCCACTCACAGATATGTAATATTGGATCATTTTCCTCAATAAATAAATGACCAAGTATAATATTTTTGTCTCCTTTGTTTAACTGGGTTCTCTTTATCTACTTTTAGGACTTGTGTGAAAATCTGATGATGTTTTAGGTCATATTTATGCAGAAATATAGAAAATTCTAAAGGGTTCACAAACTTTCAAGCACCACTGTATATATATAAAATTTATTTATACAGTGGTGCTTGAAAGTTTGTGAACCCTTTAGAATTTTCTATATTTCTGCATAAATATGACCTAAAACATCATCAGATTTTCACACAAGTCCTAAAAGTATAAAAAGAGAACCCAGTTAAACAAATTAGACAAAAATATTATAGTTGGTCATTTATTTATTGAGGAAAATAATCCAATATTACATATCTGTGAGTGGCAAAAGTATATGAACCGTTGCTTTCAGTATTTGGTGTGACCCCCTTGTGCAGCAATAACTGCAACTAAATGTTTCCAGTAACTGTTGATCAGTTCTGCACACCGGCTTGGAGGAATTTTAGCCCATTCCTCCGTACACAACAGCATCAACTCTGGGATGTTGGTGGGTTTTCTCACATGAACTGCTCATTTCAGGTCTTTCCACAACATTTCCATTGGATTAAGGTCAGGACTTTGACTTGGCCATTCCAAAACATTAACTTTATTCTTCTTTAACTATTCTTTGGTAGAACGACTTGTGTGCTTAGGGTCGTTGTCTTGCTGCATGACCCACCTTTTCTTGAGAGTCAGTTCATGGACAGATGTCCTGACATTTTCCTTTGGAATTCACTGGTATAATTCAGAATTCATTGTTCCATCAATGATGACAAGCCATCCTGGCCCAGATGCAGTAAAACAGGCCTAAACCAGGATACTACCACCACCATGTTTCACAGATGGGATAAGGTTCTTATGCTGGGATGCAGTGTTTTCTTTTCTCCAAACATAATGCTTCTCATTGAAACCAAAAAGTTGTATTTTGGTCTCATCCATCCACAAAACATTTTTCCAATAGCCTTTTGGCTTGTCCACATGATCTTTAGCAAACTGCAGACGAGCAGCAATGTTCTTTTTGGAGAGCAGTGGCTTTCTCCTTGGAACCCTGCCATGCACACCATTGTTGTTCAGTGTTCTCCTGATGGTAGACTCATGAGCATTAACATTAGCCAATGTGAGAGAGGCCTTCAGTTGCTTAGAAGTTACCCTGGGGTCCTTTGTGACTTCGCCGACTATTACACGCCTTGCTCTTGGAGTGATCTTTGTTGGTCGATCACTCCTGGGGAAGGTAACAATGGTCTTGAATTTCCTCCATTTGTACACAATCTGTCTGACTGTGGATTGGTGGAGTCCAAACTCTTTAAAGATGGTTTTGTGCCCTTTTCCAGCCTGATGGGCATCAACAACGCTTTTTCTGAGGTCCTCAGAAATCTCCTTTGTTCGTGCAATGATACACTTCCACAAACGTGTTATGAAGATCAGACTTTGATAGATCCCTGTTCTTTCAATAAAACAGGGTGCCCACTCACACCTGATTGCCATCCCATTGATTGAAAACACCTGACTCTAATTTCACCTTCAAATTAACTGCTAATCCTAGAGGTTCATATATTTTTGTCACTCACAGATATGTAATATTGGATTATGTCCCTCAGTACATAAATGACCAAATATAATATTTTTGTCTCATTTGTTTAACTGAGCTCTCTTTATCTACTTTTTGTACTTGTGTGAAAATCTGATGATGTTTTAGATCATATTTATGCAGAAATATAGAAAATTCTAAAGGGTTCACAAACTTTCAAGCACTACTGTGTATATATGTGTATGTGTGTGTCAGTCATGGCTGTAGTTAATCATACAGTGAACTGGATCTTCTACCTGGTGCTTTGTAGTAGCCGACATCCTCCCCATTATAGGGTAGCAGGTAGACTTCTCCTTCTTTCCATATCAGGGAGGCTTCATGATGCCCTGAGAACTCACCAAGCCAGCCATCAGTGTCTTTGTATACACACACACACACACACACACACACACACGAATGTTTCAGTCTATTTCCACAGCTAGTTTGTTTTCTGTACCAGACCATCTATTGTGATATTGCATCTTTTTCACTTTCTCAATTTATTTCACATTGCAGTGGTTTTAAATCACACCATGAGTGCACACCTGGGTGCTCCTTGATTGGTTAGAAATTTGGTAGGTTGTGCTTTGATGGACAGTTCTTATTGATTCTCAAAGATTTTGTTTTACCTTCACAAGTCATGCAAGCGCATTTTATTTAGGAAAAGATCCTATAAACACTGTAGTTATTAACTCCCAATTTTACCTGTAGCCAATAACAATTTATGAGATGTCTACATACACTTACTGAGCTATTTTAGACCCATTTCTTTTGTCCATCGAGATGACAAAATATTCCTGATAATGTATTTAAGCTTCTTAAAGAAAACAGATGTGTATGCATTGAGCTCCTGTTGTTGCTTTTAAAAAACAAGCAAACAAAAAATATCTTTTTTTTTCCTGTGGAAAGAGGTGGTCTTTACATTTGCACTGGATCCACAGTCTGTTCAGATGTTATTAGAGCCAAAACATAATTTTGGCTTTCAATGAAACAACATTGCAATGGTTTTCAAGATCCCCAAACTGTTTGCATGCGTGTGGTAGCAGGGGTGTGGTCAAGCATCAGCTGTGATTGGAGAGGAGGCAGGTAGAACCAGCAGGTAACATGTGATGAGTCTCACCTGTGTCAGATTGTTGACAGTTTATTTATACGTGTCCTTTGTGTGTTGGCAGAGAGAAGCCATTAACCAGAGAGAGAGAGAGAGCGCACGCGCACTGAGCAGTCCAGTGCCATGTGTTTCTACATGTGTATGTGTGCTTACAGTGCATAGAGTACAAAAAAAAAACTGCTGGAAAGCATCCATCCAACCACCCATTTCCTTCCGCTTATCTAAGATTGGGTTGTGGTGGCAGCAGGCTAAGCAAGGTATTCCAAGCATCCCTCTCCCCAGCAATGCTTTCCAGTTCCTCCTGGGGGATCCCAAGGCAGTCCCAGGCCAGATAAGGTATATAATCTCTCCAGTGTGTTCTGGGTCCACCCTGAGGTCTCTTCCCAGTTGGACATGCCTGAAAAACCTCCAAAGGAAGGCACCCAGGAGGCATCCTCATCAGATGCCTGAACCACTTCACCTGACTCCTTTCGACATGAAGAAGCAGCAACTCTACTCAAAGATCCCTCCAGATGTCTGAGCTCCTCACCTGATCTCTAAGGGTGAGCCCAGCCACCCTACAGAGAAAGCTCATTTCAGCCACTTGTATCTGCGATCTCATCCTTTCGGTCACTACTCAAAGTTCATGACCATAGGTGAGGGTTGGAATGTAGGTTGGCTGGTAACTCAAAAGCTTTGCCTTCTGGCTCAGTTCCATCTTCACCATGATGGTCCAGAACAACACCCACATTACTGCTGATGCTGCTCCAATCCACCTGTCCATTTCACGCTCCATTTTGCCATTACTTGTGAACAAGACCCCGAGATACTTGAACTCCTTCACTTGGGGCAGCAACTCACTCCCAACCCAGAGGGAGCCCTCCACTGTTTTCAGGCACAGAACCAGGGCCCCAGATTTGGAGGTGCTGACTCTTATCCCAGCCACTTCACTCTTGGCTGCAAACCATCCCAGTGTGTGCTGAAGGCCATGCTCTGAAGAAGTCAACAGAACTACATCATTTGAAAAGAACAGAGATGCAATTCTGAGGTTCCTAAATCGGACACCCTCATCACCCCGGCTGCACCTTGAGATCCCATCCATGAATATCACAAACAAGATTGGGGACAAGGGGCAGCCTTGGCAGAGTCCAGCACCCACCAGAAACATGTTTGAATTTGTGCCAAGAATAGGGACACAACTCACACTTTGGTTGTACAAGGACCGGATGGCTCATTGCAATGACCCCAATACCCCATACTCCCATAGTTCCCCCCCCCCCCACAAAAGCCCCCAGGGGAATCTGGTTGCAAGCCTTTTCCAAATCTACAAAACTCATGTAGATTGGCTGGTCATACTCCCATTAACACCCCAACAAACCTGCCAAGGTAAAGTGCTGGTCCACCATTCCATGGCCAGGACAGAATCTGCATTGCTCCTCCTGAATCTGAGGTTCGACAATTGGTCAGAGCCTCCTTTCCAGCACCATGGAATAAACTTTCCTGGGGAGCCTGAGCAGTGTGATACCCCTATAATTGGAGCACACTCTCCGATCCCCCTTTTTAAAAAGTGGAACCACCACCCTGGTCTGCCACTCCACAGGCACTGTACCTGACCTCCCCATGACACTGAAGAGGCATGTCAGCCAAGACAGCCCAACAATGTCCAGACCCTTCTCAGGGTGAATCTCATCCACCCCTGGCACCTTGCCCCCAAGGAGCTTCTTGACTACCTCAGTGACCTCTGCCAGAGATATGGGTGAAGCTTCTCAGACTCTGCCTCCTTCATGGAGGACACATAGGATGGGTTCAGGAGTTCCTCAAAGTGCTCCTTCCACCACCCAACAATATTCCCAGTTTGGGTCAGCAGTTCTCCTCTCCAGCTGCTCACAGCCTGATGCAAGCCCTGCTTCCCCTTTCTGAGTCACCACACAGTTTGCCAGAACTTCCTAGAGGCCAACTGAAAGTCCTTCTCCATGGCCCCGAACTCCTCCCACACCCAGGTTTTTGCTTCAGCAACTGCTAAAGCTGTAGCCCTTCTGACCTCCCAGTACCTGCCTTCTGCTTCAAGGGACCCCTGGGCCAACCAAGACTGAAAGGCCTCTTTCTTCAGCCTGATGGCTTCCTTCACCACTGGTGTCCACCAGTAAATTCTTAGGTTATCACCACGACAGGCACCAATGACCTTTTGGCCACAGCTCCTACCAGCTGCCTGTACAGTGGAGGCTTTGAACATGGTCCATTTGGATTCCATGTCCCCCACCTCCCCCAGGATGCATGGAAAGCTCTTCTGGAGGTGGGAATTGAAGACCCCATGAACAGAGGACTCAGCCAGACATTCCCAGTTCACCCTCACTCCATGCTTGGGTTTGCCAGGTCTGTCCAGCAGCCTCCCTCACCATCTGATTCAACTCACCACTAGGTGGTGATCAGTTGACAGCACTGTTCCTCTATTCACCTGAGTGTCCAATACATACAGCTGCAGATCTGATGATATGACCACAAGGTCAATCATTGATCTTTGGCCTAAGGTGTTCTGGTACCAGTTACACTTATGAACCATCTCATGCTCGAACATGGTGTTTGTTATAGCCAATCCATGATGAGCACAGATGTCCAACAACAAAACAGTGCTCTGGTTTAGATCAGGCAGGCCATTCCTCCCAATCACCCCCATCCAGGTTTCTCCATCATTGCCCACATAAGCATTGAAGCCCCCCAGGAGAGCTATGGAGTCCCCAGGTGGCATCCCTTCCAGGACACCACCCAGTGACTCCAAGAAGGCTGAATACTCTGGACTGCTGTTTGGTGCATAAGCACAAACCACAGTCACAGTTTTCCTCTCAGCAACTTGCAGTTGTATACTGGTGACCCGCTCATTCTCCGGGGAGAACTCCAACACAGTGGCACTCAGCCAGGGGCTCGTGAGTATCCCCACACCCACCTGGTGCCTCTCACCCTGGGCAACTCCAGAAAAGGAGAGAGTCCACCCCCTCTCCAGGAGTTTGGTTCCAGAACCAGTGCTATGTGTGGAGGTGAACCCAACTGTATCTCGTCGGTATCACTCTGCCTCCGGCACCAGCTCTGGTTCTTTTCCTGCCAGAGAGGTGGCATCCCACATTCCAAGAACTAGTCTGCGCTGCTTAGGATCAGCATGCGAAGACTCCTGCCTTTGCCTGCCACCCAGCTCACAATGCACCTGACCTTTGGCGCCTGTCTTTGCAGGTGGTGAGCTCACATGGTGGAGGTGGCTCTGTGTAATTTCTTCAGGCTGTTCCTGGCCAGGCCCCAGGGGACCTGGTGAGCTCCCCTCCCAGGTCTGGCTCCAGAAGGAGGCTCCGGTTTCCTGCTCCTGGGCGAGATGCTGCAGCTCCTACTTTGCCGTTTCATCAGTGTCTATGAATTGTTCTTAGTCTGGCCCCTCCCCTGGAACCAATGTGTCTTGGGAGACCCTACCAGAGTGTGGCAGTGGGGGCATGGTCAAGTGTCAGTCTGTGAATGGAGGGCGGAGTCAGGGAAAGTAAGTGGTAGAATCACTGCACCTGATGGGAATTAACCCTTTGGTGACTGACCCCTTGAACATGGTTCCTCCAGGAACGATGACATTTCAGTCGTCAAGACAACGGAAAAACTAAAATACAAGAGCATTTTGTTTTGTGCACAAGAGCATTGTGACGTATCTTTCTGTTTTTGTATTTTAGTTCTTCTGTTGTCTTGACAACTGAAAAGTCATAGTTCCTGGAGGAACCATTTTCAAGGGGTCAGTCACCAAAGGGTTAACCTGTGTTTGTGTGTCTTCCCCAGTGACCGCACCCTATAAGAGGAGAGGGAGAGCAGAGGAGGAGAGCTTTCCCCCAACCAGAACACTTGTGTGTGTGTGTGTGTGTGCATGCATGCCTGGGAGAGGAAATGTAAAGCTGAAAAGCTAAAATAAAAGGGTTTTTGAGAACTCAGTTCTGGCCTGCTGTGCTTCTGTGCTCCACCCACCTGGTCTGATTCTACAGTGGTGCCGAAACCCAGGATGAAGTGCAGAAGGGAATAGCCCCACGGAGTCCTCCCCCTTCAAGGACCTGATCCATGCCCTCGCCACAGCCCAACAGAGCCAACATCAGGTGCTGATCACCCTCTGGAAGGAGCAGGAACAACGGTTCGAAGCCCTGGTGCTAGCATAGCAGAAAGATTGCCAGGCGTTCCAGCACCTGCTCGCGTCAGCAGGGTCCACGATCACCACCGCCGCGGACCCTCCCTACCTCACCCTAACGATGATGGGTCCGCATGATGACCCTAAAGCCTCTTTTTCACTCTTTTTGAGCAGGCAGCAGAGGCGTGGGGTTGGCCGGTGGAACAGTGTGCAGCACGCCTCCTCGCCCTGCTAACGGGTGAGGCGCAGCTGGCCACGCTACAGCTCCCCACTGACAGCCGGCTGGTCTACACGGACCTCCGCAGGGCTGTCCTCCAACGTGTGGGTCACACCCCGGAACAGCAATGGCAGCGCTTCCGCACGCTGCGCCTGGAAGAGGTCAGCCAGCCATTCGCGTTTGGCCAGCAACTCCGGGACACCTGCCTGAGGTGGCTTAAGTCCGACAACTGCGACGCCGAGCGAATCATTGACCTGGTGGTGCTGGAACAATTCGTTGCCCGACTTCTGGAAGGAACAGTGGAGTGGGTCCATTGCCATCGCCCAGCGTCACTGGATCAGGCCATCGAGCTGGTGGAGGACCATATGGCGGCCGTTCCGATGGCAGGACAGCATGTCTCCTCTTCTCCCCTCTCCTCTCTCTCTCTGCTCCTCGTCCTCACCCCATTCCCCCACTGCGGAGGCAGGGCTGGCTCCACCCCAGCCGGCCCACCGCACCTGCGGTGCCCTACCATTTCCTACTTCCTTGTTTGTGTCTTCTCCACCTCATGTGAGTGATGTCCGGAACACCGGTGCAGAGGGAGAGCCTGGGCTGGTATGCTGGCGCTGCAGGGAACTGGGGCACCTCCAACATCAGTGATTGGCGATGGAGGTGGGCGCGGTGGTCTGGATCCCCGACGCACCAGGGACCGCCCTCGATCGGGCCAGAGCGTATCGCATACTGGTGAGTATCCAAGGGGATACATATCAGGCTTTGGTGGACTCTGGCTGTAATCAGACCTCAGTCCGCGTCAGACTGAGGAGCAGCCTGCTCCTCCTCCCTCTCTTGGGGATTCCCTTGCGGATTTCCCGTTAGAGCAGTCGCGAGATGAGACTCTGCAGCATGCGTTTGACCAAGTGAGAGTAATCGATGGTCAAACTCTCTAGCCAAACGCCACACCATCCTTCCCCTATTTTTCCATTATTAAGGATAGATTATACCGAGTGATGCAGGATACTCAGACTAAGGAACTGATAACACAGCTTTTAATCCCAAAGAGCCGCTGGGAATTTATATTCCCGGTGGCTCACTTTAATCCCATGGCCGGACACTTGGGGCAGGATAAGACACTAGCCCAAATAATGGCCCGGTTCTATTGGCCAGGGATTCATGGCAATGTCCGTAGGTGGTGTACGGCATGCCGTGAATGCCAGTTAGTAAATCCCTCAGCCATTCCAAAAGCGCCTTTGCACCCTCTGCCATTAATCGAGACCCTGTTTGCTTTCAATTGGGATGGATCTCGTCGGGCCATTAGATCTGTCAGCACTAGGATATCACTTTATTTTAGTTCTGGTGGACTATGCAATGCGATATCTGGAAGCAGTGCCTCTTCGCAATATCTCAGCATGTAGTATTGCAGAAGCGCTCTTCCGCATCATCTCCCGAGTCAGAATCCGCAAAGAGATTCTGACTGATCAAGGCACTATGTTTATGTCACATACACTGCACGAAGTGTATGGGTTACTGGGAATTAAGTCTATCTGCACCAGCATTTATCACCCACAAATGGATGGCTTAGTCAAATGGTTTAATCGCACCCTCAAGAATATAATTAGAAAATTTGTAAGCGAAGACGCACGCAACTGGGATAAATGGCTCGAGCCCCTGTTATTCGCAGTGCGAGAGGTCCCGCAAGCCTCCACAGGGTTCTTCCCATTCGAATTATCATATGGGCATAAGCCGTGTGGCATTCTGGATGTGCTACGTGAAAATTGGGAGGAGGGGCCTTCAACCAGTAAAAACGAAATTCAATACGTTATCGATCTGCGCGCCAAACTCCACACACTTATGCACCTAACCCAAGAGAATTTGCGGCAGGCCCAAGAACGTCAAGTCCGTCTGTACAACAGGGGCACACGCCTTAGGGAATTCACACTGGGAGATAAAGTACTGATGTTGTTGCTCACGTCGAGCTCCAAATTGATCACCAGGTGGCAAGGACCCTTTGAGGTCACACGGTGAGTCGGGGACATTGACTATGAGGTGAGGCGAATTGACAGGGGTGGGGCATTACAGATTTACCACCTCAATCTGCTAAAACGCTGGAACAAGGAAGTCCCTATGGCATTGGTGTCAGTGGTTCCAGAAAAGGTGGAGCTGGGGCCAGAGGTTCAAAAGGGAAAATTGACATCGCCCACCACTCCGGTCCCCTGTGGAGACCACCTCTCCCCGACTCAGCTCATGGAGGTTGCCCAGTTGCAGACAGAATTTTCTGATGTGTTCTCGCCCCGGCCCGGCCGCACCCACCTCATAGAACACCACATTGAGATGCCCCTGGGGGTAGTAGTGCGCAGCCACCCTTACAGACTGCCCGAACACAAAAAAAAGGTGGTTTGGGAAGAACTGGAGGACATGCTCAAAATGGGCATCGTCGAGGAGTCCCACAGTGACTGGAGCAGCCCAGTGGTCCTGGTTCCCAAGGCTGATGGGATGGTCCAGTTCTGTGTGGACTATAGAAAAGTCAACACGGTGTCTAAATTTGACGTGTACCCAATGCCTCATATTGATGAGTTGCGCAATCGACTAGGCACAGCTCGTTTTTATTCAACACTGGATTTGACAAAGGGATATTGGCAGATCCCCTTGACTCCTCTATCCCGAGAGAAAACGGCCTTTTCCACACCATTTGGCTTACACCAGTTCGTCACACTTCCTTTTGGGCTGTTTGGGGCACCCGCTACATTCTAGCGGCTTCTGGACAGGGTCCTCTGCCCCCACACCACCTATGCTGCTGTCTACTTAGACGATATTATTATTTACAGTAATGACTGGCCACGGCACTTAGAAAACCTAAGGGCCATCCTTAGGTCGCTGAGGCGAGTGGGTCTCACAGCCAACCCGAAGAAGTGTTTGATTGGGCAGGTGGAAGTATGTGTGGCAGTGGGGGCGTGGTCAAGCGCCGGTCTGTGACAGGAGGGCGGAGTCAGGGAAGGTGAGTGGCAGAATCACTACACCTGAGAGCAATTAACCTGTGTTTGTGTCTTCCCAGTGACTGCGCCCTACTTAAGGAGGGAGAGCGAGAGCAGAGGAGCTCTTGCTGAACCAGGCGCGGAGTGTGTGTATCTGAAAAGTGCATACATAATTGTTAACCTGAAAAGTGTGGCAATAAACATACTGTCCAACCTGATCTCTGTCCTGCCGTCCTCTGTGCTCCACCCACAAACACTGAACCGTTACAGTGGTGCCGAAACCCGGGACCTGGAGCACAGCAGCCTCACAGCCCCATGGAGTCCTCCCCGTTCGCTGAACTGATCCACGCCCTCGCCATGGCCCAGCAAAGCCAGCACCAGGCGCTACTTGCCCTCCGAAAGGAGCAAGAAGAGCTGTTCGAGGCCCTGGTGTTGGCCCAACAAGAAGATCGCCAGGCGTTCCGGCACCTCCTCACGTCAGCAGGGCCCACCAGCGCTCCTACCGCGGGCCCGTCTCCCCTCACCATCACCAAGATGGGCCCGCAGGACGACCCAGAGGCGTTCATCACGCTCTTTGAGCAAGTCGCCGAAGCCTCGGGGTGGCCGATGGAGCAGTGCGCGGCGCGCCTCCTCCCCCTGCTCACGGGAGAAGCACAACTGGCCACGCTACAGCTCCCCACCGACCGCCGGCTGGCCTACGCGGACCTCCGCCGGGCCGTCCTCCAGCGCATAGGGCGCACTCCAGAACAGCAGCGCCAGCGCTTCCGCGCGCTGCGCTTGGAGGAAGTCGGCCGGCCGTTCGTGTTTGGCCAGCAGCTCCGGGACGCCTGCTGGCGGTGGCTGAGGGCCAACAACCGCGACGCCGAAGGAATCCTCGACCAGGTGGCGCTGGAACAGTTCGTGGCTCGCTTGCCAGCAGGAACTGCGGAGTGAGTCTGATGCCACCGCCCGGCGTCGCTGGATCGAGTAGTCGAGCCGGCGGAGGACCATTTGGCGGCTGTCCCGGCGGCAGGACAGCAGATGGCATCTTCTCTTCTCTCCTCTTCTCTCTCTCCCCCTCCTCCTGTGTCCCGTCCTCGCCCCATTCCCCCTCCGCGGAGGCGGGGGCCGGCACCCCCCCAGCCGGCCCGCCGCACCCGTGGTGCCCTCACGTTTCTCCCTTCTGTGTCTGTCTCTCCCCCACCTCAGGTGAGTGAGCCCCAGATCACCGGTGCAGAGGGAAAGCCCGGGCCGGTTTGCTGGTGCTGCGGGGAGCCGGGCCACCTTCAACAGCAGTGCACGGCAATGGAAGTGGGCGGTCCTCGCCCTCCGGTACTACCTGCTGGGGCGCCCTTTCACCCTCTGTTCAGACCACGCGCCCCTCCAGTGGCTCCACCGCATGAAAGATGCCAACGCGCAGATCACCCGTTGGTATCTGGCACTCCAACCCTTTAATTTCAAGGTGGTCCACAGGCCGGGGGCGCAGATGGTCGTAGCGGACTTCCTCTCCCACCAAGGGGGGGGGGAGTCGGCTGCAGGCCGGACGGCCGCCCGGCCTGAGTTGGGCGGTGGGGGTATGTGGCAGCGGGGGCGTGGTCAAGCGCCAGTCTGTGACAGGAGGGCAGAGTCAGGGAAGGTGAGTGGCAGAATCACTACACCTGAGAGCAATTAACCTGTGTTTGTGTCTTCCCAGTGACCACGCCCTACTTAAGGAGGGAGAGCGAGAGCAGAGGAGCTCTTGCTGAACCAGGTGCAGAGTGTGTGTATCTGAAAAGTGCATACATAATTGTTAACCTGAAAAGTGTGGCAATAAACGTACTGTCCAACCTGATCTCTGTCCTGCCGTCTTCCGTGGTCCACCCACGAACACTGAACCGTTACAGTATGGTATCTGGGTTTCCACTTGGGCAATGGGCAGGTGCGTCCCCAAATTAATAAGACAGCAGCGATTGCAGCCTGCCCGAGGCCCAAGACCCAAAAGGGGGTGAGACAGTTCCTGGGGCTGGCTGGCTACTATCGTAGGTTTATACCTAATTATTCGGACGTCACCAGCCCGCTGACTGATCTCACTAAAAAGGGAGCACCAGATCCGGTCCAGTGGACGGAGCAATGCCAGCGGGCTTTCTCTGAGGTAAAAGCTGCACTGTGTGGGGGGCCCTGACTTTTCTCTCCTCTTTATTTTGCAGATGGACACATCGGACAGAGGGCTGGGGGCTGTTCTGTCCCAGGAGGGGGAGGGGGAGGAACGTCCCGTGCTGTACATCAGCCGGAAGCTGTCGGTGCGCGAGGGCAGGTACAGCACAATAGAAAAGGAATGCCTTGCCATCAAGTGGGTGTTCCTCACCCTCTGCTACTACCTGCTGGGGCACCCTTTCACCCTCTGTTTGGACCACGCACTCCTGCAGTGGCTTCACCGCATAAAGGATGCCAACACGCAGATCACCCATTGGTATCTGGCACTCCAGCCGTTTAAATTCGAGGTGGTCCACAGGCCGGGGGCGCAGATGGTCATGGCGGATTTCTTCTCCCATCAAGGGGGGGGGGAGTCAGCTGCACACCGGACGGCTCCCCGGCCTGAGTCAGGCGGTGGGGGTATGTGGCAGCGGGGGCGTGGTCAAGCGTCGGTCTGTGAATGGAGGGCAGAGTCAGGGAAGGTAAGTGGTAGAATCACTGCACCTGATGGGAATTAGCCTGTGTTTGTGTGTCTTCCCCAGTGACCGTGCCCTATAAGAGGAGAGGGAGAGCAGAGGAGGGGAGCTCTCCCTCAACCAGAACACTTGTGTGCGTGCGTGCCTGGGAGAGTAGATGTAAAGCTGAAAAGCAAAACTAAAAGGGTTTTTGAGAACTCAGTTCTGGCCTGCCATGCTTCTATGCTCCACCCACCTGTTCTGATGCCCCGGACAACACAGCTTCCAGGATCACCCGCACAAACAAACCCCTCCACCATGTGATTCTTTGGAGGAGCTGGAAAGCATAACTAAGCATAACTAAAACACGCCTTGAGTTTTCGCAAGCCAGTCTCCCATTTCCTTATTTCCCCTTAACTGTGAGAGTGCTATGTTGGTGCAGAAACCCTATAATTAAGGAATCAGCACAATCGTGGAGCCATTGTCCCTCACTGAAATCACCCAGACCCTCGGCAGCATCCACCAAACCCAACATCAAGCTCTCATCATGCTGCGCATAGGGCAACAGTGTTTCTGGGCTCTTCTCCTAGCCCAGACAGAGGATGGGCAGGTGCCCCAGAGCCTGGTCCAGCCATTAGGTACTCCAGCAGCGGCTGTGCCCCATGTCATGCTTACCAAGATGGGTCCACAGAGAGATCCCACAGCACCTATAGAGCTCTTTGAGCATGCCACAAAGCCTGCCCTTGGCCACCCTTACAGTGGATGGTCTGCCTACTGCTGCTTCTGTTGGAGAAGCCCAGATCACAGTCCAACAGCTCCCCATCACCAATCTGTTGGAGTATCCAGATCTCAAGCAGGCTATCTTGCAATGAGTCAGGTGCACCCCAGAACAGCATTGTCAGTGTTTTCGCATGCTGACACTCAATGAGCTTGGCCACCATTTCGCCTATACACAATAGCTCTGCAATGCCTGGCGAAAGTGGCTCCTGGAATAAGAGTGCAGTGCTGATGACATCATTGGCTGAGGGGTTCCAATGCTAGAAGAGGTGATTTGGCTGGTAGAAGACCATTTGGTGACATTTCCAGGGACAAGTGAGCACCCTGCTCCCTCTTCCTCACTCTTGTTCCTTCCCTGCTTTTCTCTGCCCCCCATCCCTGCACCATAGAAACAGGGGCCAGTTTCCCTGAAACGAGCTCACAGAACCCATGACCAAGCCCATTTTCTTGAACCCCTTTTTCTTCCATCTCAATGTCTCCAGTAACTCCCCCTCTCTCCACAGACAAAACCTTCTGTGCTCACCAAGACTGGGGAAAAGCTTGGGTAGGTCTGTAGGCACAGTGGGAAAGGCAGGTAGTTCTGGACTCACTGTCCCCTGATGGAAGCAGGGATAATTATCCACATACTTGACATGGCTCAGACTATCCCTGATTGAGCAGGAACATACCTAGTGGCTGTGAGTATTCAAGGCAGTATAAAGCAGGCCTTGGTAAGCTCAGGATGTAACCAGACCATGGTACATCAAAGCCTGATTCAATGCAAAGCATTGGGAAATAGATGACTGGTGAAAGTGAGATGTATACAGGGATGTTCATCAGCATCCACTGGTACCCATCTTATACCTTTTCTCTGGGGAGCAAAGCATAGTGTAGAGGCAGTGGTCCATCTTCATCTCATCCAGCCACTAATTTTTGGGACAAATTAGTCAGGGTTTCAAGCAGTAGTGAAGGAAATGTTGATGGGCGGCTCCTGCAATACTGATACATAGATGGTTTCCAGCATTGCACTGGCTGGGGAGGTGGTCCCAGGACCTTCTGAATCAGCTCTGCATCAGGGGGGAGGACTTCACCCATCCACCCTTCATGGGGACTCCCTTTGGAAAGTTTTCCTTCTGGAGCAGCATGCGATGAGACCCTGAGACACACTTTTGACCAAGTGAGAGTAATCAGTAGTCAGAAAACCCAGCCTAATGTTTTGCTTCCCCACCTGTACTTTTCCATTATTAAAGATAGGTTATATTGAGTGATGCAGGACACTCAAACTAAAGAACATATGACCCAGTTGTTTATCCCATGCTGGGGGATTTTGGACAGGATAAACCATTGAAACATCTCATGGCCTGTTTCTATTGGCCAGGAATTCATGGTGATATTTGCAGGTGATGCACGGCATGTCGTGAATGTAAACTGGTGAATCTGCTGGCCACCTCAATACTGCCATTGCACCATTTACCATTGATCAAGCGCCCCTTCAAAACAATTGGAATGTATCTCATTGGGCCATTCGACCAGACTGCATGAGGGCATCACTTTGTATTAGTCTTAGTAGATTATGTAATTTGATACCTGGAAGCAGTGCCTCTCTGCAACATTTCTGCATGCAGTGCTGCAGAGGCACTGTGTTATTTCCTGAGTCAGGATCCTGAAAGAGATCTTGACTGATCAAAGCATGTTCATGTCATACACAGTTCACAAATGGTATGAATTATTGGTGATTAAATCAATTTGTACTAGTGTTTACCATCAGCAGATTGACAAATTGATTGAGTGGTTTAATCAAAGACTTAAAAACGTGATTTCTAAGTTCTTCACTGGGATGAATGGGAATTGGGATAAATGGCTATTATTTGCAGTTCGAGAGGTCTTGCAAGCCACCACCAGGTTTTCCCTATTTGAATTACTGTATGGACATAAGCCTCATGGCATATTGGTTTTCATTAGGAGAAACTGGGAGGTGGGACCTTCTACTAGTAAAAATTATATTCAGTACATTCTTTACCTGAGTGCAAAACTCCACACATTGAACCACTTAATCCATAAGAATTTGCTACAGGAGCAAGAGAGGTAATCCCGGCTGGATAATAGGGGTGCTTGGCTCTGGGAATTTGCCCTTGTAGATAAAGTACTCATTTTACTACCCATATAGAGCTCTAAATTCCTTGTGAAGTGGCAAGGACCTTTTGAGGTCATGTGGCAAGTCAGACAAGTTGACTATAAGATCATGTGAACAGATAGAGGTGATGCACTTCATATATACTACCATAATCTGCTAAAACTGTGAAGAGAGGAGCTCTCTGTGGCTCTAGCAATAGTGGTTCCTGAGAGGGAGGAGCTGGGACTGGAGGCAAGTCCAAAGTGCAGCCCAATTCAACCTGGTCCCCTGTGGAGACCACCTCTTGCCATCTCACAAAGCAGAGATTGCCAGGTTGATACCCATACTACTTACCTGAGCACAAGACAAATGTGGTTCAGGATGAACTCAAGGCTATGCTCGGCAGGGTGGTAATTGAGAGGTCCCACAGCGACTGGAGCAGCCTGGAGGTCTTGGTGCCTAAGGCTGAGGAGTTGTTCCATTATTTTATTGACTTCAAAAAGTCAATGTGGTGTCAAAATTTGATGCATATTCAGTGCCTTGAATTGATGAACTGCTCAATTGGTTCGGCATAGCTCACTTTTATTTGACTCTGGATTTAACCAAGGAGTATTGGCAGATTCCCTTGACTCCAATGTCCCACGAAAAAAAAAAAGTCCTTTCCCACTCCATTTGGTTTACACCTGCTTGTACCATTTGGAGCCCCAGCGATGTTACAATGACTCAAGAACAGAATCCTCTGCCTGCACAATGAATATGCTGGTGCCTATTTAGGTGGCATAATCATTTACAGTAATGATTGGCAGCAGCATTTACAACATCTGAGGGCTGTTCTGAGATCTTTAAGACAAGTGGGACTCACCACAAACTGAAAGAAGTATGCAATTGGGTGGGTGAAATTATGATATCTGGGTTTCCACTTAGGCCATAGGTAGATGTGTCCCCAAACTGATGACATCATTGACTGCAGCCTGCCTGACACCCCAGAGCAAAAACTGGGTGAGGCAGTTCCTGTGGCTGGGTGGCTATTACACAAGGTTTGACCTCACTGAAAAGGGGGTGCCAGATCCAATCCAGTGGATGGAGCCATGCCACTGGGCTTTTTCCCAGGTCAAAGTGGTTTTGTGCGGGGGCCCACTGTTGCACCTGACTTTTCTCATCATTTTGTTCTGCAGACTGACACATTGGACAGAGGGATAGTGGCTGTTTTGTCCCAGGTGTTGGAGGAGTGCCTGTAAGTTCTCAGTTTGAAAGATGATGGAGAAGGAGTGTCTGTTATCACAAGCCTGTCTCCCATTTCTTCATTCCCCTCAATACACAAAAGCGCTACAATGCGATTAATTGATTGATTGGTCAGTGACTTTCATGTTTTAATAGCCACATATTATTGGTTCTTATTGGTTCTCTTACAGTGGTGCTTGAAAGTTTGTGAACCCTTTAGAATTTTCCATATTTCTGCATAAATATGACCTAAAACATCATCAGATTTTCACACAAGTCCAGTAGATAAAGATTCAAGATTCAAGATGTTTATTTGTCATATACACAATGACAGACACAGCAGTTTATTATTGGGTAATGAAATTCTTATTTTGCAACTGCCCGACCAAACTATGCTTACCAATAAATAAAAAAAAAAAAAAATATATATAAATATATATATATATATATATATATAAAAATACGAAATATAAAAATATAAAGTGCATACGGAATGCAAAATATAAAAGTAGAATGAAAAATGAAGATAACATAAAAAAGAGGCAATCAAACAAACAATGTGCAAACATAGAGGTAGATATACTGTGCAATGTCTTGTGCAAAATTGCTAATATAGAGGTAGATGGTGATTATAATCCGTGGTTCAAAAGCCTGATGGAAATAATGAGGTAGATGGTGATTATAATCCATTCAAAAGCCTTATGGCCTGGGGGTAAAAACTGTTTGTCAGTCTAGTAGTCCTTGCTTTCACACTCCTGTAGCATCTGCCAGATGGTAGGAGTGTGAATAATCTGTGTTGTGGGTGTGTTTGGTCTCTGATGATGCTCTGTGCCCTTTTTGTGACCCGGGTGTTGTAAATGTCCTGTAGTGGGGGGAGGACAGCTCCACAGATGAACTGTGCCATTTTAATGACACACTGGAGAGCCTTTCTGTCCCGAGTTGTGCAGTTCCCATACCACACAGTGATGGAATTTGTCAGGACACTCTCCACTGTGCACCTGTAGAAGTTGCTGAGGAGTTTGGTGGACAATCCAAATTTCCTCAGCTTCCTCAGGAAGAAGAGTCTCTGTTGAGCCTTCATGATGGTCTGCTGTGTGTTGTGTGTCCAGGTGAGATCCTCACTGATGTGAGTTCCAAGGAATTTAAATGTTTTCACCCTCTCCACCTGTATCCCGTTGATGTGCAGCGAGGTGTGCTGGTCTCTCCTCCTTTTCCTTGGTCTTCTCAGCATTCAAGGAGATGTTATTTTCCTGGCACCAGGAGACCAGCTGAGCCACCTCCTCCCTGTAGGCTCTCTCATCTCCGCCGGCGATCAGCCCAATGACAGTGGTGTCATCAGCGAACTTGATGATGGAAGTGTTACTCTGGATGGGGGTGCAGTCATAGGTGAAGAGGGTGTACAGGAGTGGACTGAGCACACAGCCTTGGGGGGTCCCTGTGCTCACTGTCTTGGTGCTGGATGTTCTGGTACTGACTCTGACAGCCTGGGGTCTGTTTGTGAGAAAGTCCAGGACCCAGCAGCAGAGGGAGGATGTCAGTCCAAGGGTGGAGAGCTTCTCAGTCAGTCTGCTGGGGATGACAGTGTTGAAGGCTGAACTGTAGTCCACAAACAGCATTCGAACATAGGTGTCCCTGTGTTCCAGGTGTGACAAGGCTGTGTGGATGGCTGCATTGACGGCATCATCAGTTGAACAGTTCTGACGATATGCAAATTGAAGAGGGTCAATTGTGTCTGGGATGTCCTTTTTGATGTATGACGGCTATCCTCTCAAAACACTTCATTACAACTGAAGTGAGTGCAATCGGGTGATAGTCATTCAGACATGTTAGATTGTTTTTCTTTGGGAAAGGCACTATGGTGGTGGTCTTGAAGCATGTGGGCACAGAAGACATGGAGAGGGACAGGTTGAAAATGTCTGTGAAGACCTCTGCTAACTGTGTGGAGCAGGCCCTCAAAGCATGGCCGGGGATGTTATCAGGGCCAGCTGCCTTTCGGGGGTTAGTCCTCCCGAAGACCTTGCTCACCTCGATTATGGTCACAGTAGATGAAGAGCTCTGTGCTGCCTTTGTTGGTGGAATCCCTCTGTGTTGGTTGGTGTTGAGGGTGTTGAAGCGAGCACAGAACTCGTTCAGCTCATCTGGTGATGTGTTGTGGTTGGCTGTGACCCTGCTGTTCTGCTGGAAATTGGTGATGTGTTGCAGGCCCTGCCACATGCATCTAGAGTCTGAGGTGTTGTAATATCCTTCCAGCTTCAGTCTGTACTGCCTCTTGGCTTCCCTGATGGATCTGCGTAGGTCATATCTGGCCTTTTTATATCCATCTGCATCACCAGAGGCAAAAGCGGTGGAGCGTGCATGTAGCATGGAGCGTACTTCACTGTTAATCCAAGGTTTTTGGTTAGGATATATTTTGCAGCACTTGGTGTCATTAATACACATGCTGATGTTACTGGTGACCACAGATGCATATTCCTCTAAATCCACAGAACAGTCTTCTCTCAAAGCAGCAGTCTTAAACACATCCCAGTTTGTAGAACTGAAGCAGTCCTGGAGCACCAGACCAGTCTCTTCATTCCAAACTTTAACAGTTTTACTCACTGGGGGGGCTTGTTTGAGAAGGACCTTGTAAGCTGGGTAGAGGAACACAGAGATATGGTCAGACTGTCCAAAGTGGGGGCGGGGCACAGCCTTGAAGCCATTTCTCATGTTGCTGTAGACATGATCCAGGATGTTGTTGTCCCTTGTCGGAAAGCTCACGTGTTGATGGTACTTCGGTAGCACAGTCCTGAGGTTGCAATGATTAAAATCCCTGGCCATGATGAACACGGCATCTGGGTGTGTGGTTTCGTGTTTGCCGATGATGTCATGTAGTAGTCCTAGCGTTGTAGTGCGGTCAGCCCGCGGCGGGATGTAAACAGCCAGCATAAACACAGCACTGAACTCCCTCGGTAGATAAAAGGGTCTGTACTTCACCATCAGCACTTCAATGTCTGCAGAACAGTATTTTTCAACCACCTGTACATCTGTACACCATCTGTTGTTAACATAAACACACACACTGCCACCTTTGTTTTTACAGGAAGCAGATGTGCGGTCTCCGCGGTGCATGGAGTGGGTCTGTAGTTCAATGGCTGGGTCTGGCAGGCTTGCAGTAGTCCAGGTTTCCATAAAAATCAGGGCACAACACTCTCTGATCTCACGTTGAGGTGTTATCCTGGTTCTCAGCTCATCCATCTTGTTCTCGAGCGAGTGAACGTTAGCTAGCAGAAGGCTAGGTAGCAGTGGTCTTGTAGCTCTAGCCTTTAGCCTAGCATGTAGCCCGCCTCTCTTACCGCACCTCCATTTTGGGTGCGTGGATTGTCGGCTGTTTTGCCTACTCGAGTCTGGTGATGATGCAGCCTGCCGGATGGTGTCGGTGTAGCTCCGGTCGGTGTCAGCGAGGAGAAGAAAGCTACAGTCCAGATGGACTGGACTGGGCCCGTGGTGCGCGTCGCAAACACGTTCGCCACAGGGGGCGCCATGATGGAACTCATAAAGAGAACCCAGTTAAACAAATGAGACAAAAATATTATACTTGGTTATTTATTTATTGAGGAAAATGATCCAATATCTGTGAGTGGCAAAAGTATGTGAACCTCTAGGATTAGCAGTTGATTTGAAGGTGAAATTAGAGTCAGGTGTTTTCAATCAATGGGATGACAATCAGGTGTGAGTGGGCACCCTGTTTTATTGAAAGAACAGGGATCTATCAAAGTCTGATCTTTACAACACATGTTTGTGGAAGTGTATCATGGCACGAATGAAGGAGATTTCTGAGGACCTCAGAAAAAGCGTCGTTGATGCTCATCAGACTGGAAAACATTATAAAACCATGTTTTGTGGACGGATGAGACCAAAATAGAACTTTCTGGTTTACATGAGAAGCGTTATGTTTGGAGAAAGGAAGACACTGCATTCCAGCACAAGAACCTTATCCCATCTGTAAAACATGGTGGTGGTAGTATCATGGTTTGGGCCTGTTTTGCTGCATCTGGGCCAGGACGGCTTGCCATCATTGATGGAACAATGAATTCTGAATTATACCAGTGAATTCCAAAGGGAAATGTCAGGACATCTGTCCATGAACTGACTCTCAATAGAAGGTGGTTCATGCAGCAAGACAACGACCCTAAGCACACAAGTCGTTCTACCAAAGAATGGTTAAAGAAGAATAAAGTTAATGTTTTGGAATGGCCAAGTCAAAGTCCTGACCTTAATCCAATGGAAATGTTGTGGAAAGACCTGAAGTGAGTAGTTCATGTGAGGAAACCAACCAACATCCCAGAGTTGAAGCTGTTCTGTATGGAGGAATGGGCTAAAATTCCTCCAAGCCGGTGTGCAGGACTGATCAACAGTTACCGGAAACGTTTAGTTGCAGTTATTGCTGCACAAGGGGGTCACACCAGATACTGAAAGCAACAGTTCACATACTTTTGCCACTCACAGATATGTAATATTGGATCATTTTCCTCAATAAATAAATGACCAAGTACACTATTTTTGTCTCATTTGTTTAACTGGGTTCTCTTTATTCACTTTTAGGACTTGTGTGAAAATCTGATGTTTTAGGTCATATTTATGCAGAAATGTAGAAAATTCTAAAGGGTTCACAAACTTTCAAGCACCACTGTAGATGTTGTTTCATCTTGTGGAATGTCCACATGTATTAAAATGGACCAAAGTAAATAAGTTCCACAGGACTACACCAAACAAGGTATTTACAAAAGTGACCTAAAAGTGACCTTTATTGCACTGATATAAGTGCTCAGTACCCTTCATGTCATTTTGGTGTGGTCTCACTCGTAACAAACTGAACTGTGGTTCATATGGATAAGGCCCAAAATCCCAAATTTTTGAAGGCCCAGAGTTCAGTAGTTTGGTGCAGGTAAATTGTTCATGCGTTTAAAAAAAAAAAAAAAAAGGTTGGTGTGTACCAATGAAGGTAAGTGTGACAGGTCGCATAATTGTATTATGATTATTTATTTATATATAATGGTAGTGCCTCATGCAGCCCATCCACCACTCCTCACCTCACCATGCTGCTGGTGCTGAAAGGCCAGTTCTCCTTCAGCACCAATGCTTTGGAGAGCAAAGCAGCATGTGGCTGTGGGGCAGAGCCGCATAACCAGTCCCAGCTGAAACCAGTTAAGTGGCACCTCTCTTCACCCTCCTGAAGAGAACAGGGGAGTCTAAGGAGCTACCAACAACAACCAAACAGGGGTGGGTTTCTGAAAAGCATCGCAGTACAAAGATTATCATTAAATGGTAGAGTGAGCAGCACAATGAACACTCTCTTTCCTAGTTAAGATGCTCTTAGTGTTAAGAGGCTTTTGGGAAACCCACCGCAGTTCAGTGAAGTTTAGGTGCAGCTACACTACTGATGCTTCTCTCTCCTCTCTACTCAGGACACATAACCGAAAATGAAGGCAAGCAAGATGACGATGCTCAAGCTCCACCAAGAGCACCACAGGAACTCCTGCCTACTTCAGCAGTTGACTGAAGAGCCTTAGAGCTCCCTCCAGAACTCTCTGTGGTCCTCCACTGACCTACCATCCAACAAACACCTCTTGCAGCCCTGCCCTTTTGGGATGGATGACTCACTCTCCCCCTTCATCTCCGTGACACAGAAGATGCCTGTCAATTGGGGTTGACTGGGGAGAAATCAATGGGGTTGATGACAGGGCTCTATGCAAGCCACTCAAGTTCTTCCACTCCAACCTTGGCAAATAATTTCTTCATAGACCTCACTGTACACAGGGGCATTGCCACGCTGGAACAGGTTTGGGCCTCAGTTTCAGTGGAGCAAAATTATAATGCTACAGCATACAAAAGCATTCTATATAATTGTCTGCTACAAACTTTGTGGCATCAGTTTGGGGAAAAGCCACATTTTGGCGTGATGGTCTCTCGATATGGCCACAAACTTTAGTTCATCATCCTTTATAATATTTTGTCATGTATGACACTAGTTATCAAACTATTTGGTTATCATAATGTAAATGTTTACCTTCTTTTATGTCTACCTCTAAAACAGAATGCATTTAAAAATACAGAATCAGAGTCCATTAGACTGCATAGAATGTATTGTAGATGATTAATAATGCAATATGCTGAAGGTTTGACCTCATTATACCTCATTTTATATATATATATATATATATATATATATATATATATATATATATATATATATAAATAAAATGACATGACATGGAAATGGATTTTGCCTGATTAATTACCTTCAGTGAAGTTGGAGGTAATGTTGAAGGCCACATGCTGACTGGAGGATGAACATGCTAGTGAATGGCCATAACAGAAGCACATCTGACAGCCATGTGGATTGTCGGGTTGTAGATTGAAGGAGCCAGGTTTGCACCTAAGTACCCACACACATATCACATCACAGATAGCAAAACCACATCTTAATCTGATACAGTAGGTACCCAGCACCTCTATCCACTTCTAAGAACTGTATTTAAGAAAGAAAGAAAGAAAGAAAGAAAGAAAGAACAAATAAATGTATAGAATATATTAAATCCCTGATTAAAAAAAAAAGTTAGGATACTGTGTAAAACAAATAAATACACAATGCAATGATTTGCAAATCCTTTTTGATCTATATTTAATTGAATATAATACAAAGACAATATATTTAATGTTAAAACTGATAAACTTTATTTTTTTTGTAAATATACGGTACACTCATTCGGAACACATTCCACAAAGTTGGGACGGAGCAACAAAAGACTGGAAAAGCTGTGTAATGCTATGCTAAAAAAAAGCCTTTTTGGAACAATCTACAGGTAAACAAATTAATTGGTAATTTGAAATGCTCAGTTTTTCACAAGCATGGATGGGGCGAGGTTCACCACAGTGAAAAACTGTGTGGGCAAATAGTCCAACAGATTAAGAACAATGTTTGTCAAGGTATATTTGCAAGGAATTTAGGGAATTTACCATCGACAACTCATAATGTCATAAAAATATTCAGATAATCAAGAAAAATTTTTGTACAGATGACTGAAAACCAACACTGAACACCACATAGCAAAACCACATCTTAATCTGATACAGTAGGTACCCAGCACCTCTATCCACTTCTAAGAACTGTATTTATGCCAAGACTGTTGACCTTCGATCCCTCAGGTGGCACAGCATTAAAACCCAACATGATTGTATCAAGGATATTACTACATGGGCTTGCTTGTTTTTGGAAATAATGGACATTGTGTCCTCTAGGCTAAAGAGGAAAAGGACCATCCAGATCTTCACCAGCACAAAGTTCAATAGCCAGCATCTGTGATGGTATGGGGGTGTGTTAGTGTCCATGGCATGGGAAACTTGCAAATTTGTGAAGGCACCATTAATGTTTAAAGATACATACCAGTTTTGGAGCAACATATGCTGCCATCCAGTCAACATATTTTTCAGGGCTGTCCCTGTTTATTCCAGCAAGACAATGCCAAGCCACATTCTGCATATGTTACAACAGTGTGGCTTCACAGTAAGAGTGTGAGTGCTAAACTGGCCTGCCTGCCTCCCATTGAAAATGTGTGGTGCATTATGGAGCACATAATATGCCATTAGAGACCCCAGACTGTTGAGTTCTGAATCAATTTCAGACTAAAATTACATATCAAGCAAGAAATGGGAAAGAATTTCACATTTAAAACTTTAACAATTAATGTCCTCAGTTCCCAAACAGGAGGACGTGTTTAGGTTAACATGAGGCAGCCTTGGGCTGAAGTGCCCTTGAGCAAGGCATCTAACCTCCAACTGCTCCCCGGGCGCTGTAGCGTGGCTGCCCACTGCTCCGAGTATGTGTGTGTGCTCATTGCTCACTTGTGTGTGTGCATGTGTGTGTTCACTACTTCAGATGGGTTAAATGCAGAGGATGAATTTCACTGTGCTTGAGTGTGCATGTGACAAATAAAGGCTGCTGCTTCTCCTTCTTTTTCTTCTTCTTCTACTACTGTTATTAAAAGAAAAGGTGTTGTAACACAGTAATAAACATGTCCCTGTCCCAGCAATTTTGGAATGTGTTGCAGGCATCAATTTAAGAATGAGCATGACAAAAAAAAAAGTTTATCAGTTCTTACATTAAATATCTTGTCTTTGTATTGTATTCAATTGAATATAGGTCGAAGAGGATGTGCAAATTCTGTTTTTATTTACATTTTACACAACATCCTAACTTTTTTTTTTTGAATATGGGTTGTGTTAGAAAGAAAGAAAGAAAGAAAGAAAGAAAGAAAGAAAGAAAGAAAGAAATATGGCTTGCTTACTTGTTGCCATCTAAACAGTAGATCATTAAAATCAACTTCACACATCAATATATAAGAATAATTTTACTCATATCTGAAAAGGATATTGAGCATTGTTGACTGCATTAGTTTTCAGTAGCTTTAAAAAACAAACAAACAAAAAACCATGATAGTAAATCAGACTTTAGGATTATCCTGTGCATCTATTGAATGAGCATGTTTGTGTTATGTGTATGAAAAAGTCACCTGTCACATGAATGTCCTTCCACTTTGGATTTGCAATGGCACCTTCCATCTCCAGCTGAACACATGCCTACACTGCCCCTTTCATCACACTCACATAACCTACCAACACACACACACACACACACACACACACACACACACACACACACACACACACAAATAAAGTCTTGAACTGCACACTATCTACGAGTACAACGCCTTGATATGATATCAGAATCATACACATGCAAAAATACTCTGTGTATTGTGCAATGGCATAAAATAAATTATTACATATAATTACACAGCTTTCACATAACTCACTCCCACCTCTCACCAAACAGGGAACATATTCCACCAGGTTTACTACTTCTATGCTGGTTTGGTTATTTAAAAAAAATAATAATAATAAATAAATAAAATAAAAACGCCTTTAAAATCATTAAAATAGACTGTACATGCATGAATTTGTGACAGACTATTGCAAATCGGGTTTTGACTTTCAGTACTGTCTTACTTTATATATTTCAACAAAAGGAGGTGAAAATGTATAATTACCGTATAGGCATATTTATGCCACTCTATATTTCAGTGGTTCCTCCATTACCAGAAAATAATATTCAAATGTACACCATCCATCCATTTTCTACCACACCACTTATCCAGATCTGGGTCATAGGGGTAGCAGCCTAAGCAGAGCAGCCCAGACTTCCCTCTCCCCAGCCACCTCTACCAGCTCTTCTGGGGGAATACCGAAGCGTTCCCAGGCCAGCCGAGAGATGTAATCTCTCCAGCATGTCCTGGGTCTGTCCCGTGGTCTCCTCCCAGTGGGGGATGCTCAGAGAACCTCCCTTGGGAGGCATCCAGGGGGCATTCTATCAAGGTGCCTTAACCACCTCAACTGACTCTTTTTGATGTGGAGGAGCAGGGGTTCTACTCCAAGTCTCTCCTGAATGACCAAGCTTCTCACCCTGTCTCTAAAGGAGACCCCAGCCACCCTGCAGAGAAAACTCATTTCTCCCACGTGTATCCGTGATCTCATTCTTTCGGTCACTACCCACAGTTCATGACCATACAGTGGCATGCGAAAGTTTTGGCACCCTTGCTGAAAATGTCTGTTACCATGAATAGTTAAGTGAGCAGAAGATGAACTGATCACCAAAAGGCATAAGGGTAAAGATGACACATTTCTTTAATATTTTCCACAAGATTACTATGGCAGCGGGGGCGTGGTCAAGCGTCGGTCTGTGAATGGAAGGCAGAGTCAGGGAAGGTAAGTGGCAGAATCACTGCACCCGATGTAAGTTAACCTCTGTTTGTATGTCTTCCCCAGTGACCGTGCCCTATAAAAGGAGAGAGAGAGAGCAGAGAAAGGGAGCTCTCCCCCCAACTAGAACACTTGTGTGTGTGTGTGCACGCGTGCGTGGCTGGGAGAGTGTAAAAAAGCTGAAAAGATAAGAATAAAAAGAGTTTTGGGAACTCAGTTCTGGCCTGCCGTGCTTCTGTGCTCCACCCACCTGCTCTGATTCCTACAATTACATTTTAATTTCCATCATTTACAGGCGTAAAATATCAAAAAATGAAAAGGACCTGAAGCAAAAGTTTGGGCACCTGACATGGTCAGTACTTAGTAACACCCCTTTTGGCAAATATCACAGCTTGTAAACACTTTTTGTAGCCAGCTAATAATCTTTCAGTTCTTACCTGGGGGATTTTAGTGCATTTGTCCTTGCAAAAGTCTTCCAGTTCTACAAGTTTCTTGGGCTGTCTTGCATGCACTGCTCTTTTGAGATCTATCCACAGATTTTCAATGATGTTTAGGTCAGGAAACTGTGAGGGCCATAGCAAAACCTTCAGCTCGTGCCTCTTGAGGTATTCCATTGTAGATTTTGAAGTGTGTTTTGGATCATCGTCTTATTGTAGGACCCATCCTCTTTTTAACTTCAACTTTTTTTTTTTTTTACAGATGGTGTGATGTTTGCTTTCAGAGTTTGCTGGTATTTATTCAAATCCATGCTTCCCTTGGCCAGTGTGCTCTGTGCCACTGGCTGCAACACAACCCCAAAGCATGATTGATCCACCCCCATACTTAAGAGTTGGAGAGGTGTTCTTTTCCTGGAATTTGGCACCCTTTTTTCTCCAAACATACCTTTGCACATTGTGGCCAAAAAGTTCTATTTTGATTTCATCAGTCCACAGGACTTGTTTCCAAAATGCATCAGGCTTGCTTAGATGTTCATTTGCAAACTTCAGACACTGAATTTTGTGGCTCGGACACAGGAAAGGTTTTCTTCTGATGACTCTCTCAAGAAGGTCATATTTGTTCAGGTGTTGCTGCATAGTAGAACAGTGCACCACCACTCCAGGGTCTGCTAAATCTTTCTGAAGGTCTTTTGCAGTCAAACAGGGGTTTTTATTTGCCTTTCTAGCAATCCAATGAGCAGTTCTTTCAGAAAGTTTTCTTCATCTTCCAGACCTCACCTTGATCTCCACTGTTTCTGTTAACTGCCATTTCTTAATAACATTACAATCTGAGGAAAGAGCTACCTGAAAACACTTTGCTATGTTCTTGTAGCCTTCTCCTGTTTTGTGAGCATCAATTATTTTATTTTTCAGAATGCTAGGGAGTTGCTTAGAGGAGCCCATGGCTGTTGATTTTAGGGACAAGTTTGAGGAGTCAGAGAATTTATATGGCTTTGAAATCTGCATCATCTGACCTTTCCTAATGAAGAATTTGAACAAGCCACAGCTCAATAAGCTAATTAAGGTCTGGAACCTTGGTAAAAGTTACCTGAGAACTCAAATGTATTGGGGTGCCCAAACTTTCACCTGGTGTTCCTTTTCTTTTTTCACTCTCCAATTGTACAAAACAAAAATAATACACAAATCTTGCATAAAATGCTGAAAAGAAATGTCTTGTCTTTACCTTTATGTCTTTTGGTGATCAGTCCATGTTCTGCTCACTTAACTATTCACAGTAACAGACATTTTCAGCAAGGGTGCCCAAACTTTTGCATGCCACTGTAGGTGAGAGTGGGAACAAAGATGGACCAGTAAATTGAGAGCTTTGCTTTTTGGCTCAGCTCTCTCTTTACCACAACAGGCCAGTTTAGCATCCGCATCACTGCTGACGCTGCCCTGATCCGTCTGTCCAACTCCCGCTCCCTCTTACCCTCACTTGTGAACAAAACCCCAAGATACTTAAACTCCTCCACTTTAGGTAGCAAATCCCCCCTGACCTGAAGTAGGCACTCCACCCATTTCTGGCTGAGCGCCATGGCCATGGACTTGGGGGTGCTGATCCTCATCCCAGCCACTTCACACTCTGCTGCAAACCATCCCAGCACATGCTATAAGTCACAGATTGATGAAGCCAACAGGACCACATCATCCGCAAAAAGCAGAGATGTGATCCTGATGCCACCAAACTGGACACCATCCGCCCCTTGGCTGTGCCTAGAAATTCTGTCCATAAAAGTTATGAACAGAACTGGTGACAAAGGGCAGTCCTGGCGGAGTCCCACATGTACTGGGAATGAGTCCAACTTACTGCTGGCAATGCGAACCAAACTCATGCTCCGGTCATACAGGGTCCGAATGGCCCACAGTAGTGGGCCCTGAACCCCATACTCCTGAAGCACCCCCCACAGGGCACCATGAGGGACATGGTTGTAAGCCTTCTCCAGGTCCACAAAACACATGTAGGACGCTTCCCATGCACCCTCCAGTACCCTTGCAAGGGTAAAGAGCTGGTCCAGTGTTCCATGACCAGGACGAAAACCGCATTGTTCCTCCTGAATCCGAGGTTCAACTATTGGCTGGACTTTCCTCTCCAGCACCCCAGCATAGGCTTTCCCAGGGAGGCTGAGAAGTGTGATCCCCCTATAGTTGGAACACACTCTCTGGTCCCCGTTTTAAAAAAGGGGGACCACCACCCCAGTCTGCCAATTCAGAGGCACTGTCCCCGACCTCCACAAAATGTTGAAGAGGCATGTCAGCCAAGACAGCCCAACAACATCCAGTGCCTTCAGGAACTCAGGATGAATGTCATCCACCCCTGGAGCCCAGCCACCGAGGAGCTTTTTAACCACCTCAGCAACCTCAGCCCCTGTGATCAGTGAGTCCTCTCAAGCACCCTCAGACTCTGCATCCTCCTCAGACAACATGAAGTTGAGATTGAGGAGATCCTCAAAGTATTCCTTCCACCACCGGACGATGTCCCCAGTTGAGTTCAACAGCACTCCATCCTCACTGTAAACAGTAGGGACAGAGCACTGCTTCCCCTTCCTGAGCCACCAGACAGTTTGCCAGAATCTCTTCGAGGCCAACCAAAAATCACTTTCCATGGCCTCATCGAACTCCTCCTACACCAGAGTTTTTGCTTCAGTTACCACCAGAGCCATGTTCTGCTTGGTCTATCGGTATCTGTCAGCTGCCTCTGGAGACCCACAGGCTAACCAAGCCCAATAGGACTCCTTCTTCAGCTTGACGGTGTTAGGGATTTGCTGGGATTCGAACCTGGTTCATTGGTGTGATAATCCAGCAAACCCCCACTAGGCCACCAGAGGGATGACTCAAATGCAGAGGCGTGAGGCGGAAGTAGAAAAAGTATCAAAAGGTTTATTTATACTATATACAATATTTACAATCTGATGAAAAAAACAACAAAAAAAGAAAATCCAAAAGCTCAGAAGATAACAAAAATAAAAATATCCAAAGGTACAAAACAAAAGCCAAAAAACCAGAAAAGCAAAGTGCAAAACAAAGAACACGGTACAGAGGAAACTGGAGATAAACATAACAGCACAAAGACTCCGTGACAAGAGGACTGAACTCAGGGGTATAAATACACAAACTAATTAAGGACACAGGTGAAGATAATCAGGACAAACAGGCAATTAACAAAAAACACAAAACACAGGAACAGTGGCGGCCTCTAGAGGCCAAAATAAACATGACACGAAAAGGAAATAACAGCGGCCTCTAGACGCCAAAACAGTCCTAGTCCTAACAGGACCCCCCCCTCTAGGAGCGTCTCCTGACGTTCCCAGGGCGATCCGGATGGGCCAAATGGAAGTCCCGACACAGTTCTTTATCTAGGACATCCCGAGCAGGAACCCAGCAGCGCTCCTCAGGACCATAGCCCTCCCAGTCCACCAGATATTGCAACCCGCTGCGGACCCGGCGGGAGTCAAGCAGGCGATTCACAGTGAACACAGTCTGCCCCTGGAAGATGCGGGGGGGTGGGGGGTTCCTAGGGGCAGGGGCATACGTAGACGTCAGTACGGGCCGCAACAGGGAAACATGGAAAGTGGGGTTGATCCTCAAAGTCCGGGGCAACTGGAGCCGGTAGGAGACAGGGTTCACCCTGCGCACCACCTTGAAGGGGCCAATGTAGCGAGGAGCAAGCTTGCGGTACTCCACCCGCAGCGGAAGGTCCTTAGTGGACAGCCAAACCCGCTGCCCAGGGCGGAAAGCATGTGCAGGTCTTCTATGGCGGTTGGCCTGAGTCTGGTTGGTTCTGGAGGTCTGGATGAGGGTCTTCCTGACCTTGCTCCAGGTCTTGCGACACCGTCTCACATATTGGTTGACCGAGGGCACCCCCGCGTCCTCCTCCTGGTCTGGAAACAGAGGTGGCTGGAACCCGAATTGGCACTGGAATGGCGACAGCTTGGTGGCCGATGACTGCAGGGTGTTGTGGGCGTACTCTGCCCATGGCAGCCAGGTGCTCCACGATGTCGGGTTATCCATAGCCAGGCCTCGCAGGGTGGTTTCCAGGTCCTGGTTGAGCCTCTCCGTCTGACCATTGGACTGTGGGTGAAACCCAGAGGAGAGGCTGGCAGTGGCTCCGATGACCTTGCAGAACCCGTGCCACACTCGGGAGGAGAACTGGGGCCCTCGGTCTGAGACGATGTCCTATGGAAGACCAAAGACTCGGAAGACATGATTGAACATAAGTTTAGCTGTTTCAAGAGGAGAGGGGAGTTTGCACAGTGGTATGAAGTGGCAGGCCTTGGAGAATCTGTCAACTATGACCAAAATGACCGTGTTACCTTGTGACTCAGGGAGACCTGTGATGAAGTCGACTGCCACGTGGGACCAGGGACGCCGGGGAATGGTCAGAGGATGCAGGAGACCCTGGGGACGCTGTCGTGGGTTCTTGGTTCTGGTGCAAACCTCACAGGACAGGACAAATGACCTTACTTCCTTCTCCATGTTAGGCCACCAGAAGCGTCTTTTCAGGAAGTCCAGGGTCCTCCGAGCTCCCGGGTGGGCGGTGAGAGGGGAAGAGTGACCCCACTGGAGAACCTTGGCCCGGGCTTGATGTGGGACGTACAAGAGGCCCGGTGGCCCCGTCCCAGGACCGGGGTCCTGGCGTTGGGCTCGTCGAACAGCCTCCTCAATACCCCAGCGGACAGGGGCCACAATCCGGGACACCGGGATAATAGGCCCGACTTCATTCTCCCTGTTAGTGGCAGAGAACAGCCTGGACAGTGCTTCAGGTTTGGTGTTCTTGGAGCCGGGGCGGTACGAGAGGGTGAAGTCAAACCGACTGAAAAACAGGGCCCACCTAGCCTGTCGAGGGTTCAGTCTCTTGGCTTGCTGGAGGTACTCCAGGTTCTTGTGGTCAGTCCAAACCAGGAATGGATGTTGCGCTCCCTCCAGCCAGTGCCTCCACTCCTCAAGGGCCAGTTTGACCGCTAGCAGTTCTCGATCCCCCACATCGTACCGGGACTCCGCAGGACTCAGGCGGTGGGAGAAGTAAGCGCAGGGGTGCAGCTTTCCTTCCGAACGTTGAGAGAGCACCGCGCCGACACCACTGTCCGAGGCGTCCACCTCCACGATGAATGGTTGGGAGGTGTCTGTGAGGACCAGAATGGGTGCCGTGCAGAAGCGGTCCTTGAGGTCTTTGAATGCCTTTTCTGCCTGAGGAGACCAGACATAAGATCCACCTGTCCTTTTGGTGAGGTCTGACATGGGTGCTGCCACAGAACTGAAGTTCCTGATGAACTTGCGGTAGAAGTTAGCGAATCCTAAGAACCGCTGAACCTCCTTAACGGACTTGGGAGTAGGCCAATCCCGGACGGCCAGGGTCTTGGCAGGGTCCATTTGGAGTTGGCCTGTCCGTACAATAAATCCCAGAAAGGAGACCTCGGGAACATGAAATTCACATTTCTGGGCCTTGGCGAACAGATTGTTCTGTAGCAGCCTCTGGAGAACCTGGTGGACATGGTGGCGGTGCTCCTGCATGGTCTTGGAGAAGATAAGGATGTCGTCGAGGTAGACAAAAACGTACAGGTTAATCATGTCCCTTAAGACGTCGTTGATTAGGGCCTGAAAAACAGCTGGTGCATTGGTGAGTCCGAAGGGCATCACCTGGTATTCGTAGTGCCCAGACGGGGTGTTAAAGGCAGTCTTCCACTCGTCTCCCTGTCGGATACGGATGAGGTGGTATGCGTTCCGTAGGTCCAACTTGGTGAAGACGGTGGCGCCTTGGAGCAGGTCGAAAGCAGTGGACATCAGCGGAAGGGGATATCGGTTGCGCACAGTGATCTTGTTCAGGCCCCTGTAGTCAATACATGGTCGGAGCCCCCCATCCTTCTTGCCGACAAAGAAGAAGCCGGCACCAGCAGGTGAGGTGGAGGGTCGAATAAACCCAGAGACCAGGGCATCTTTGAGGTATTCCTCCATGGCCTTGCGTTCTGGCTGAAAGAGGGAAAACAGTCTGCCACGAGGAGGGGTAGTCCCAGGGAGCAAGTCGATGGCACAGTCGTAGGCCCGGTGCGGAGGAAGAACGGCGGCCCTGCTCTTGCTGAATACCTCCTTGAGATCCCAGTACTCTGTGGGAACTTGGGATAACTCGGTGAGATCAGGGGGCTCGGCAGGAGACACAGGAGAGCTAGAGAGCAGACAAGAGGCATGGCATGCAGGGCCCCATTCCACAACCTGGCTTGTTACCCAGTCTATGCGAGGGTTGTGGCAAGTAAGCCAAGGAAGGCCTAGAATAACTGGGAACTCAGGTGAAGGAATCAGGTGCAGGGATATTTCTTCCTTGTGACCTTGAGACTGGAGGAAGACTGGAGAAGTAACTTGGGTGACTCTTCCATCACCTAACGCTTGGCCATTGAGGGCAGACACAGACAGAGGGACTTCAAGAGGTGCAGTAGGTATATTGATGCTTTGGGCGAAGTGAATATCCATAAAGTTCCCAGCCGCCCCTGAGTCTATCAAAGCTTGACAAGAGTGGACAGACTCACCCCAGGAGATGGAGACCGGGATGTAGATTCCTTGGCCAGGGAGTCCGGGAGAGAGGGTAGGCCCCGTCACAACCCTCCCTCGGCTGGACGGGGCGGTCCTTTTCCCAAGAGTTCGGGACATGATGCTCGGAAGTGACCAGGCTTGCCACAGTAGATGCAGCACTTATCCCTCCTTCTGCGCTCCCTCTCAGATGCGGAGAGGCGAGTACGACCCACTTGCATGGGTTCTGGACAGTCACTGAAGGAGGTAGATGGTTTCCAGGTAGAGGTAGGGAGGCTGGGGGGGCTCAAGGCTTGGTGGCGTTCTCTCATCCTGTTGTCCAGACGAATAGCATGTGAGATGAGGGTTTCGAGGTCACTTGGGCATCCAATAGAGGCCAGACCATCCTTGATGGGGTCAGACAGACCATGGTGGAAGGCTGACACCAGGGCAGTCTCGTTCCATCCACTTACTGCTGCGAGCGTTCGGAACGAGATGGCGTAATCTGCGACGCTTCCTCCTTGCCGGATGGACATGAGCTTTCGGGCTGCGTCGGTACTGATGTCTGTCTGATCGAAGACCCGAAGCATCTCTTCAGAAAACAGCTGGAAGTCAAAGCACTCAGGTCCCTGTCTCTGCCAGATAGCAGTAGCCCAGGCTTGCGCCTTACCAGCTAATAAGGTGATCACAAAGGCAATCTTGCGGCGATCCGTAGTGTAGGTGGTAGGCTGAAGCTCAAAGGTGAGTTGACACTGGGTAAGGAACTCTCGGCACTCACTGTGCTTGCCGTCATACCTCTGTGGTGCAGGAAGGCTGGGTTCGCGAGGTGAAGAAGGCAGCATGGCAGGAGGCACTGGAGCAGGAGCTGGATCAGGATCAGGAGCTGGATCAGGAGATGCAGGCAGAGATGTCAGCTGTGCCAGGGTTTTCCCAATTTGCTGAAGCAGTTCCTCGTGGCGAGCAAGGGCCTCACGTTGGCTGGTGAGCGTACGTCCATGAGCGTCCATGGTCGCTCCGAAGCGTGTCAAAGCTGCCATAATTCCCTGAAGGTTGGCCGGGTAGACAGTTGAAGCAGCCTCTACTGAGTCGGTCATGACGGAGTCTTTCTGTTAGGGATTTGCTGGGATTCGAACCCGGTTCGTTGGTGTGATAATCCAGCAAACCCCCACTAGGCCACCAGAGGGATGACTCAAATGCAGAGGCGTGAGGCGGAAGTAGAAAAAGTATTAAAAGGTTTATTTATACTATATACAATATTTACAATCTGATAAAAAAAACAACAAAAAAAGAAAATCCAAAAGCTCAGAAGATAACAAAAATAAAAATATCCAAAGGTACAAAACAAAAGCCAAAAAACCAGAAAAGCAAAGTGCAAAACAAAGAACACGGTACAGAGGAAACTGGAGATAAACATAACAGCACAAAGACTCCGTGACAAGAGGACTGAACTCAGGGGTATAAATACACAAACTAATTAAGGACACAGGTGAAGATAATCAGGACAAACAGGCAATTAACAAAAAACACAAAACACAGGAACAGTGGCGGCCTCTAGAGGCCAAAATAAACATGACATGAAAAGGAAATAACAGCGGCCTCTAGAGGCCAAAACAGTCCTAGTCCTAACAGACGGCTCCCCTCACCACAGGTGTCCACCACTGGGTTTGGGGATTACCACCAAAACAGGCACCAACAACCTTGCAGCCGCAGCTCTGCACAGCCGCCTCAGCAATGGAGGTGTGGAACATGGTCCACTCGGACTCAATGTCCCCATCCTCCCCCAGTATGCAGTTGAAGCTCTGCCGGAGGTGGCAGTTGAAGTTCTGACGGATGTGAGCCTCCGCCAGATATTCTCAGCATACCCTCACTACACATTTGGGCCTACCAGGTCTGTGTGGCCTCCTCCCCCGCCATCTGATCCAGCTCGCCACCAGGTAGTGATCAGTTGACAGCTCTGCTCCTCTTTTCACCTCAGTGTCCAAGACATATGGTTGTAGATCAGATGAAATGACTACAAAGTCAGTCATCGATCTACGGCCTAGGGTGTCCTCGTGCCACATGCACTTATGGACACCTTGATGCTCAAACATGGTGTTCTTTGTGGCCAAACCGTGCATGGCACAGAAGTCCAACAACTAAACACTGCTCAGGTTCAGATCGGGCAGGCTGTTCCTCCCAATCACACCCCTCCAGGTCTCACTGTCATTGCCCATGTGAGCGTTGAAGTCCCCCAGTAAAACAATGGAGTCCTCTCATGGTGCACTGTCTAGCACCCCACTCAAGGACTCCAAGAAGGCTGGGCACTCTGAACTATCATTTGGCGCATAAGCGCAAATGACAGTTAGAGACCATTCCCTGACCTGAAGGCGCAGGGAAACGGCCCTCTCATTTACTGGGGAGAACGCCGATGTTAGTGCACTGAACTGGGGGCTACCAATAGCCCCACCTCTGCCTGGCACCGCTTACCTTTGGCAAATCCAGCATAGAAAAGAATCTCCAGGAAATTGGTTCCAGAACCCAAGCTATGCGTTGAGGTGAGCCCAATTATATCTAGTCAGTACCACTCAACCTCATGCACAAACTCAGGCTCCTTTCCCACCAGAGAGGTGACATTCCATGTCCCAAAAGCCAGTTTTGTCAGCTGTGGATCAGTACACCAGGGCCTCTGCCTTCGGCTACTACCCGATCCACAGTGCACCGGACCCTTATGGCACCTCCTCCGGGTGGTGGGTCCACAGGAGAGTGGTTCCATGTTACTCATCCGGGCTGGGCCTGGCCTGGCCCCACAGACATAGGCCCGGGCACCAGGCGCTTGCTGATGAGCCCCTACCCCATGCCTGGCTCCAGGGTGGGGCCCCGGTATCCCTGGTCCAGGTGAGGGCACTCGGCTACCTGCTTTTCCTCTCATAAGGGTCATTCTGAACCGCTCTTTGTCTGACCTCTCATCTAGGACCTGTTTGCCTTGGGAGACTGTCCCAGGAGCAAATGCCCCCCAAAATATAGCTAATATAGCTCCTAGAATCCCTGAGGAACTCAAACCCCTCCACCATGTTAAGGTGGCGATTCAAGGAGGGGTCAAATGTACACAATTATTATAATTAATAAGTACTTTTAATAATTTTCAGTTCACTTTTATTATTCATTTATTTTAAAAAAACTGAGATGGATTTAATGCAGCAAGCTTTTCTCCATATGCTTATGCAGAAAATAAGAATGAGCTGGATTTAAGGTTACTAAACATGCTTTGTATACAGTATAAATAATAATAAAAACCCATCATATTTATATCATGTCTCTTACATATTTATGTTCCCTCAAACAAAACCTGCTGATTATCACTGCAATCCAGCATCTGTGCTTTAATTAGCTGTGTATTACTTATAATTCAATTATCACACACATGTTACTCTCTCTCTCTCTCTCTCTCTCTCTCAGTCTTTCTAGCCTGATTTGTCTTTTCTTTCAGCTTCCTCCTCTCCCTCTCTCAGTCACACTCTCTTCTCTTCTACTTCTCAATTTTGGCCAGTTATGCTCTGCTCCTCCAAACCAGCTAATTCACACCACAGCATACTGACTCACAAGAGCCACAAGGGAGGGAGACAGAGAGAGAGAGAGAGAGAGAGAGAGAGAGAGAGAGAGAGGGGTGTTTGTATTTGATTTGCTTGATATATTGTATTCTGCATTATGTTTTTTTATTTGTGTCTTCATGCCCAAAAATGCAAAACAGTATCAGTCAAAGGTTTGGACACATTTGCTTATATTATTTTCAAATGGAAATTAAGATACCACTTTCAGTGACCAAAAAAGGTACTAAAGCTATTTACTCTTCATAAAACTATTTAAATTCATAAGAGTATTGTTATTGAAACTTTGCACACTCTCAGCATCTTCTCAACCAGCTTCCTGATGGAGTTTCACCAAAATAAGCAGAGATCCTACTTATAAGAGAGATCCTACTGAAAACTACTTCTATCTATTGTGTCCAAGTAACACATATGTGGCATTCATTGATTCATTCATTCAGCAGGCTGAGAAGGTCAGCCCAAATTTCTCTATCCCTGGCCACACAACATTCCAGGTCCTTCTGGGGGATCCCAAGTCATTCAGAGGCCAACTGTGAGGTATAATCTTTCCAGGAGCTCCTCAGTCTGTTCTGAGGTCTCAGTCCAGTGGGATGATTCTGAGACAGCTGTAGCTGGAGTCAACCATGGGGCATCACTGTAAGAAGCCTGAAGCAATCAACTTTTTTCTCTTCCCATTCTTTCACAGTGTGTGATATGTCTCTGGACTTCTTCATGCCTACTGTCCAGACATTCTTTTTCCATGTTTCATTTGTCCTAATTCTGTCATGAATTCCCTCAGCACACAATGTGGTTCCTAGTGTGGCAAGTGGTGCTTATATTTTGCCAAGTGCCTTTGTTTTTGTTTTGGTTCCATCTCTATGCTTGCTATGTCATTGGCTTATTCCTCTGATGTGTGCACCTACTCTGTGTTTAGTGAACTTTCACTGAATGCTCCATAGTTTCTTGCACTACAATTGTCCTTGGCTCCTACCCAGCTTTGTTCCTCTGGTCCATAGCCCTCCAAGTCTATTTATTTGGCCTAACAATTTGGATATGCCTGTGACAACTCTGACCGCCTGTGCCTTGAGTTCTGCTGTGTTTCCTGACCATCATACCTGGACTCCATTTAATAAACTATGAGTATCAATGCTTAAATAATAAATGTACTTTGTTTTAAAAATTATGTATGATTATCAACCAAGATCGGATTTTATCTGTAATTTTAGCTGTCAGAATAAGATATTTTGGTGTGTTTACTAGCTGCAATAGCTTATGGTGTTTGTATGTATGTGTCAGGGTGCAGACACTTATGGATATATATGCAGGGGAGAGTGGGAAAGCAAACTGAAGATGTAGCTAAATTGCAAAACTAGAAGAGTAGTCAAAGGCAGGCAAGGATCGGTCGATCGGTAAACAGAGCAAGATATAATAGACTAGAGACATAGTGGGAAATAGCAATAGCAAGGGTCAAAGAAACAGGTGAGCAGGCAGAACAGATAAGGCTTGGTATGACTGGGTAAACTCAGAAAAATACTTCGCAGTGAGAGTGTGTGGGGTTTAAGTAGCGTGGCTGATTAGATGTGAATGAGAGATAGCTGACTTCAATAAGCTGGTGACAGGGGGTGCTGTGCTTCTTGGGTGTTGTAGTTCTGAGAAGCCATGTTTGTAGTTTGGTTAGAGCCATCTCTCTCAATGCCATTACTGACAGAACCCCCCCGAGGAGCTCCCTCTGGGAGCTACATTTTTCCTGGGGTGCCCTCTCCCCCTTGGTGCAGGCTTGTCAGCCTGCTGTGAATGAAACTCCTGTGTGAGCAGTGGATCTAGAATGTCCTTGGCTCCTACCCAGCTTTGTTCCTCTGGTCCATAGCCCTCCCAGTCTACCAAGTATTCTAACTGTCCTCTTCTGCATCTAGATTCGAGTATTCTGTTCACCTACTAGATGGGTTCTCCTTCTAGGCTAAGAGGAAGATGATCTTGAGCAGGAGCATTCTCAGCAAGAAGGCCTTGAATGGCTAGTTTCAGACATGAGACATGGAAGGTTGGGGCTATACGGCAGTGAGGTGGGAGCTCTTGTCGGTATGAGACTCCATTGATGCTCCAGAGTATCTTGTAGGGACCGATGTAGCATGCCTGAAGCTTCTTGCATGTGTTGGGTTCCATGAGGTCTCTCATGGACACCCATACTCTGTCTCCAGGAGCAAATTCTGGGTTGTCACTTCTATGCTTGTCAGCATACTCCTTATACTTGGTGTTTACTGTCTCAATGCTCTGGTGAACCTCTTCCCAAATTGCTTGACTTCATGAAAACCACTCCTCAACTGCTTGAACCTGAGTGGGTGTGTCGTTCCAGGGAACAGGAGTGGCTGCTAGCTGAGCATGCACTGAAATGGTTTTAGTTGCATAGCAGAGTGCTTAAGCGAGTTCTGTGCATACTCGGCCCATAGGATGAATCGAGACCAGTCCCCCTGGTTCCTCATGCAGAAAATCTAAAGGAAACAACCAATCACCTGGTTAGCCCTCTCCCCCTGGCCACTGAACTGGGGGTGATATCCAGATGTTAGGCTCACTGAGACTCCTAATCACTGCATGAAACAGGTCCATAATCTCGAAATGAACTGGGGACCACGGTCACTGACTATGTCCTCCAGGATGCCAAAATATCTGAAAACATACTGAAATGACAGTTCAGCAGTCTGGAATGCAGTAGGGATGCCATGTAGCAGAATGAGTCTCAGTGCCTTAGAAAATCTGATCATGGTGACCATGATGGTGGTGTTACCTTGAGATGGTGGTAGGTCTGTGATGAAATCGATGGCCAGGTGGGACCAGGGTCTCTGAGGCATGGGGAGGGGACAGAGTTTACCAGAGGAAGGGGTTCATGGAACCTTTGCTTGGGCACACTCAGAGCAGGAAGCAATGAACTAGTTGACCTCAGTTTGCATGCTCTCCCAGCAGTACTTACTCTTTAGCATCTGGTGAGTCTGTTGGCTACTTGAATGGCCCATGGCAGGAGATGCATGTGCCCATGTGATGAGTCTCCCTCAGAGATGCTTAGGGATGTAGAGGAGGCCAGGAGGACAGTTGGCTTGACTCTCTCGAGGTTGGGAGGTTCTTATATCTTGGTCCAAATCTCAGATAATAGTCTGGACGAAACAGTTGGGTGTGATAATTGGGTGAGACTCAGGGTTACGATGTGACAGGTTGAATACATGTGAGAGTGTCCTCCTTGGAGTTCTTGGAACCTGAATGAAAGGAGATCATGAACTGAAAATGCGTGAAGAAGAGTGTCCATCTGGCTTGGCGTGGATTCAGTCTTTTGGCTTTCTTGAGGTATTCTGGGTTCTTATAGGTCAGTTACTATTACAAAGGGGTGTGTAGCTCCCTCAAGCTAGTGCCTCCACTCCTCAAGAGCTAGCTTGATTGCTAACAGTTCTCTTTTCCCAATGTTGTAGTTTCTTTCTGCAGACATGAGTTTTTTCGAGAAGAATGCCACTGGGTGAAGTTTGGGTTTCTTGCTGAAATGCTGAGACAAGACACCGCCTACCCCAGTTTAGGAGGCATCTATTTTGACCATGGAGGGGTTGCTCGGGTCAGGGTGTTTCAGGATCGGGGCTGAAGTGAAGGCAGTCTTGAGTCAATTGAAGGCTTCCTCAGCTGCGAGGTTCCATTGGAGGCATTTGGGTCCCTTCTTTAACAGGGCCGTTAAGGGAGCAGCAATCATACTAAAACCTCTGATGAAGCAATGATAGAAGTTGGCGAACCCTAGGAAACATTGGAGTTCCTTCACTGATGTGGGTACAGGCCAGGACATGATGGCAGACACCTTGGAAGAATCCATGCTGACTCCTTCTGCACTGATGACATACCCCAAGAAGGAAATTTGATGTAGATGAAACTCACACTTCTCGGCAATTCTGGAGGAAAACCTGTTTCTGAGTCGGCCAGAGATTTGAGACTGGGACAAAGTTTCATGGTCTAGCAGGACAGTGACCCTAAACATAATGCTAAAGCTACACTGGAGTGGTTTAAAGGGAAATATTTAAATGTCTTGGAATGGCCAAGACCTTAATCAAAGCCCAGACCTTAATCCAATTGAGAATCTGTGGCATAACTTGAAGATTGCTGTACACCAATGTAACCCATCTAACTTGAAGGAGTTGGAGCAGTTTTGCCTTGAGGAATGGGCAAAAATCCCAGTGGCTAGATGTGCTAAGTTAATAGAGACATACCCCAAGAGACTTGCGGCTATAATTGTAGCAAAAGGTGGCTCTATAAAGTATTGACTTTGGTGTGTGTGTGTGTGTGTGTGTGTGTGTGTGTGTGTGTGTGTGTGTGAATACTTATGCACACTCCAGATGTCTGTTTTTTCATCTCAATTACTGTTTGTGTCACAATAAAAAAATTGTGCACCTTTAAAGTGGTGGGCATGTTGTGTAAATCAAATGCTGCTATCCCCCCAAAAATCCAGTTTAATTCCAGCTTGTAATGCAATAAAACAAGACAATCACCAAGGGGGATGGTGTTTTGCAAGGCACTGTATCTATCTATACAAGAATGAAAGTAATTAAAATGTATTTTCAAATGATCAAAGACTAATAATCTAGACACTTAAGGTGGCATTAACTACGAAACAAAATAAAATTAACTCGCAAATTTACCAAACTTGTGGCTAACATATCTAAACATATTGTCATGATCCATCCTGGTACTTCCAGATCCTGATCTGCGCTTTGCACTCCTCTCCACATTTTTCCCCATTCTCCCCGTGCTGTATTAGCACTCCTGCTATGCACTTGTTATCAGCCACTCTATATAAACACACCGAGGAGATTCACTCAACATGCATAAATACTTGATGTAAGTTTTATTTAGTTCACGTTCACATTCATGCTCACGGTCTGTTCCTCGACTTTGTTCATGTTTCTTGGATTATGATTTTGCCTGCCATTTTTGGGACCTGTTGCTGTGACTTTGGCTTGGGATTTTGTTTACATTTTGAATTATGATTTTGCCTGCCATTTTTTGGGACTATTTGCTGTGACTCTGGCTTGGGACTTTGTTTACATTTTGGATTACGACTTTGCTTGCTGTTTTTGGGACTTGTTGCCATTGCTCTGATTGGGGACTTTGTTATTTTTTCTGGCTCCATTTTTTCTCCTTGGGATTATTATCATTAGTCACTCTGCCCTTGCGTCGTCTTCCTGGATTTCACTGAGTGGGTTTTGGACTGTACTACTGCACCTGTTACCTACCTGCTCTCCTCACAAGCCCACTCCTCAGGTACGCTTCTGTGCATTTCCTGTAGTTGCACATTGTGTCCTGTTTCCATGACCTCAGGGTCATGACAGAATTTATCTGTCACACCATGGACCCAGCAGACTACAATGCACTCAAATTGCCATTGGTTAAGCAGGGCTCTGTTCTGGGATTTCATCAACAAGAAATTATAACTGCTCACCAGAGCATGTCCTCCATCACTGAAACCCTACAAAGTCTCTCCTCACAGATGAAGAGCCTTCAGGCTTCAATCACGGGACCTAGAACCTGGGTAACTCCCAAGGAAAGAAGACGCCATTGAGAAACTAGTTCCTGTTTTTATTGTGGATAGTCTGGACATTTCATCTTCTGCTGCCCAGTAAAAGGCTCTGCCCACCAGTACATGTGGGCATACGGGTGGGCATCTCTACACACATTTTGCCTGCTGTTAGGTCAACATTGACTGTTGAGATCTCGTTCCAGAACAGGGTCCAGTCTGTTCAAGCCCTCATTGATTCCAGTGCAGACCAGAGCTTTACCAAGACTTCCTGGGTGGAAGAATTGGACATCCCCTTGCATCAGTTAGATTGCCCCCTTGTCACCAAAGCTCTGAATGGGGCTGAACTCACCCCCATTTCCTGTGTCTCTGACCCTGTTACTTTGAAGCTTTCTGGTAATCACATTGAATCAATTTTGTTTTCCACCATGAACAACTCCATTGTTTATTGTGCTGGGTCTTCCCTGGCTACACCTCCACAATCCCCACATTAACTGGAGCAAGAGGACCATTCTTTCTTGGCGTAGTCATTGCCTGGCCTCCTGCCTATCATCTGCTCAGACTCCTCTGGCCCTTCTTGTCACCAGTCCTGATGAGACTATTGCTCTTTCTAATGTGCCTCCTGAATATCTGGACCTTTGTGTGGTGTTCAGTAAGGCTTGTGCCACCTCTCTTCCTTCACACTGAGCCTACAATTGTGCCATATAACTGTTACCTGATGCACACCTCCCAGGGGTTGTGTCTACTCTCTTTCCCCCTTGGAGTGGGAGGCCATGGACAAATACATCTTGGAGTCTCTAGCAGCTGGCATCATTCGTCCATCATTCTCTCCAGCTGGAGCAGGGTTCTTCTTTGCGGAAAAGAAGACAAGTCCCTCAGGCCCTGCATTGACTATCGGGGACTTAATGCTATCACTGTCAGGAACCGCTTTCCCCTACCACTCACGTCCACTGCCTTCGAATTACGAATAAGAGAAGGAGATGAATGGAAGACAGCATTTAACACTCCTATAGGCCACTATGAATATCTGGTTCTTCCCTTTGGGCTCACTAATGCACCCTCGGGCTTTCAAGCCCTAATCAATAATGTTTTACAAGATTTTATGAACCAGTTCATCTTTATTTACTTCAATGATATCCTCATCTTCTCCCCCACATTGGAGATCCATTGGTCCCACATCACACAGGTCCAACAATGACTCTTAGAGAACCAAATCTTTGCCAAAGCAGAAAAGTATGAGTTTCACAAGCACACCGTGTCTTTCTTGGGTTTTGTGATTTCCCCTGGGGCGGTCCAAATGGACCCTGACAAGGTCAAGGCAGTCCTTGAGTGGCCTGTTCCCTCTTCCTGTAAGGAACTGCAGCACTTTTTGGGGTTTGCTAACTTCTATTGAAGGTTTATCAAGAACTATAGCACCATCACCACTCCTCTGACTGAATTCACATCTTCCAAGCACCCCTTCTCATGGTCCGACTAGGCTGAGAGAGCCTTCTTTTCTCTTAAGAGTAGATTCACCACAGCACCAGTTTTCATCATTCCTCGACCCTGCGCTCATCAGGGATTTCCACTGCAAGAACCCAGGAGCTCTGTCTGGGATGCCCAGAGGTGTCCGCAAGGGGGTGGGGTGGGGGTATACTGTCACGATCCAGCCGGGTACTTCCAGATCCTGACCTGCACCTTGTGCTCCACTCCCCATTTTTCCCTGTTCTCCCTGTGCTGTGTTAGCACTCCTGCTACACACGTGTTATCAACCACTCTATATAAACACACAGAGGAGAGTCACTCAATGTGGATAAATACTCGCCATAAGTTTTGTCTAGTTCACGTTCACATTCATGCTCACACTCTGTTCCTTGACTTTGGTAATGTTTCTTGGATTATGATTTTGCCTGCCAGTTTTGGGACCTGTTGCTGTGACTTTGGCTCAGGGCTTTGTTTACGTTTTGGATTATGACTTTGTCTGGCATTTTTTGGGACTTGCTGCCACCACTGTGATAGGGACTTTATTTTTTCCAGCTCCATTTTTTCTCCCTGAGATCATTATCATCAGTCACTCTGCCCTTGTGCTGTCTTCCTGGATTTCACTGAGTGGGTTTTGGATTGTGTTGTTGCACCTGTCACCTGCCTGCCCTCCTCACGAACCCACTCCTCAGCTTCTGCTCATTTCCTGTAGTTGCACATTGGATCCTATCTGTTTCTGTGACCTCCAGGTCATGACACATACTTAATGGTGAATTATAAAAATGAATAAATATTTTATTTTTATGTGGAAAAAAAGGAGACATCATTCTCTATGAATCCTGCAAAAGAGATCATCTAACTAAGGTTTGGGTACAGACGCTTATCTTTGCTAATTCTTGTTCCACTCAAGCTTGACTCTGGTTTGCCCATATATTATTATTATTATTATTATTATTATTATTATTATTATTATTATTGTAGCAATTATAATAAAAAAACCCAATAGGTATAAGGTAAAATTGGTGCCAGCCATTGCTCTAAGACCAATTATGACAGTTGTACAGTTGACAGTTGTATTATTATTATTATTATTATTATTGCAGCAATTATAATAAAAAAACCCCAATAGGTCTAAAGTTAAATTGGTGCCAGCCATTCCTCTAAGACCAATTATGACAGTTGTACACAGTTTCATTTGAAAGTGAAGTAAAATTGATTGGCTGTCAAAAATACATTTAGAAAAGCCAAACACAGCTAATTGGGCTGGGCAAAAGGAAAACTTGGGGAAAAAAATCTCATGGTGTTTGAAAATTTGAATGAATACTGAAGGAAAAAATAAAGTTTATACTAAAAATAAGAATGAGGAAATTTGTCATATAGAGTTGATGTACTTCTATTAAAGAATTTGGCGAAACATGACCAAAGAAGTTCTTAAACATGAATAAAATATTAGCATTGGCTTATTAGTATTGTTGTTACCTGCAGCCTCCTGGTCCAAAGGAGTGGAATCCAGGCCTGCAAACATCACACTTTACCCCCACCACACTCGGCCTGCAGAGACACATGCCTTCCTCATCACACTGCAAACTCACAGAGCCTGGAGAAAGGTAGAGAGGGAGAATGAATTCAAATTATTGATAGACAACTGCTTTGACAGCTGCAACTGGATTACTGACTCATATGTACAATTACAAATTTAATATCTGTACTTTACTCATATAGCCTGCAGCCTGATTCTGTAGCAGAGATATTCTAATGACTGTTTTAATAGAATTTTAACTAAAAAGGTGCTCAATGGAAGAAAAATCATATACAGTGGTGCTGGAAAGTTTGTGAACCCTTTAGAATTTTCTATATTTCTGCATAAATATGACCTAAAACATCATCAGATTTTCACACAAGTCCTAAAAGTAGCTAAAGAGAACCCAGTTAAACAAATGAGACAAAAATATTATACTTGGTCATTTATTTATTGAGGAAAATGATCCAATATTACATATCTGTGAGTGGCAAAAGTATATGAACCTCTAGGATTAGCAGTTAATTTGAAGGTGAAATTAGAGTCAGGTGTTTTCAATCAATGGGATGACAATCAGGTGTGAGTGGGCACCCTGTTTTATTTAAAGAACAGGGATCTATCAAAGTCTGATCTTCACAACACATTTGTGGAAGTGTATCATGGCACAAACAAAGATTTCTGAGGACTTCAGAAAAAGCCTTGTTGATGCTCATCTGGCTGGAAAAGGTTACAAAACCATCTCTAAAGAGTTTGGACTCCACCAATCCACAGTCAGACAGATTGTGTACAAATGGAGGAAATTCAAGACCATTGTTACCCTCCCCAGGAGTAGTTGACCAACAAAGATCACTCTAAGAGCAAAGTCAAGATCACAAAGGACCCCAGGGTAACTTCTAAGCAACTGAAGGCCTCTCTCACATTGGCTAATATTAATGTTCATGAGTCCACCATCAGGAGAACACTGAACAACAGTGCTGTACATGGCAGGGTTGCAAGGAGAAAGCCACTGCTCTCCAAAAAGAACATTGCTTCTCATCTGCAGTTTGCTAAAGATCATGTGGACAAGCCAGAAGGCTATTGGAAAAATGTTTTGTGAATGGATGAGACCAAAATAGAACTTTTTGGTTTCAATGAGAAGCGTTATGTTTGGAGAAAGGAAAACACTGCATTCCAGCATAAGAACCTGATCTCATCTGTGAAACATGGTGGTGGTAGTATAATGGTTTGGTCCTGTTTTGCTGCATCTGGGCCAGGACGGCTTGCCATCATTGATGGAACAATAAATTCTGAATTATACCAGTGAATTCTAAAGGAAAATGTCAGGACATCTGTCCATGAACTGAACCTCAAGAGAAGATGGGTCATGCAGCAAGACAAGTCATTCTACCAAAGAATGGTTAAAGAAGAATAAAGTTAATGTTTTGGAATGGCCAAGTCAAAGTCCTGACCTTAATCCAATCAAAATCTTGTGGAAGGACCTGAAGTGAGCAGTTCATGTGAGGGAACCCACCAACATCCCAGAGTTGATGCTGTTGTGTATGGAGGAATAGGCTAAAATTCCTCCAAGCCAGTGCACAGGACTGATCAACACTTACCGGAAACATTTACACTACGTTCAGACTGCAACCTGAAACGACCCATATCCGATTTGTTGTGAAATCCGATTTTTTTGTTAGGCCGTTCACATTACCAATTATATGAGACTTGTATGCAATCTCCAATATGAACGGAAAACGACCCAAAAGTGTCCCGCATGCGCAAATTGACACGTAATAAGCACATCTACGTAATACGTAAACAAAAAAAAAAGCGCACTCTTCAAGTTTAATGATTTTTTTTTGTTTAATTATCTGGTTAGTGTTAAAGTGTGAGGTCTCGTGTGTGTTTTTGTTTCTGAACTGAAATGAAAACGTGTAGCCTGGTAACGAGGGTTGACGCCTAAATGCCTCTCTAATTTCTATATAAGTGCACTACATGTTACTAGGAAGTAATGGATTTTTAAACTCTATATAGTGCACTTGAGCTTCAGTAGGCAGTCATTTAGGATACGGCCACTGTATTACCAAACTCTTAATTCAGGCTTAATAATTTGCACATATTTATTTCGTCATATTAATCAACTTTTTCTACATTTTATAAATATTTATTTAGATTGTTTATAGCCAGCTGAATTCTGCAACTTCTGTCAGCGCTGGCTCAAGGTGCATAAACACCAGTGCAGTTTGCTATGGAGATGAGGCGAGACCTGGCGATGTGGTTTTTGTGGCGGTGGCGGAACTCACACAATAATCTGATTAATGTGGGCAGCAGAGTAATGAGACTGAAGGTGTCAAATTACTGGAAATTTCTAGAACAATCTTATAATCTTGTAATACAGGATGGTTTAAGTTATAAATCAGTTATAGAAACTGTTTTATTTAATCAGGCTAACAGATAAACATCCAGGTCCCTACCAAATCCACCATTAGCTTGATCAATTCTATAAAAGTCTATTTAAATTCTGAAAACTGTACAAATGTTGTTGTTTTCCACCAAAGAGGCGGGATTAGCCAATGCAGAATAGTGACGTTTGTCTCTTGTTGATGACATGTAGGTCGCATGAATGCGACCTGTCCGGTCAGACTGCAGTCGCATGTGAAAATATCAGATATGCATCGGATTTAGGACCACATATCCAAGCGGCCTGGGTCGCATGTGAAAAAATCGGATCTGTGTCGTTCAGATTGTCAATAACAAATCGGATACAGGTCGCATATGGGCAAAAAAATCGGATATGGGTCGTTTCAGGGTGCAGTCTGAACGTAGTCTTAGTTGCACTTATTGCTGTACAAGGGGGTCACACCAGATACTGAAAGCAAAGGTTCACATACTTTTCTCCACTCATGGATATGTAATATTGGATCATTTTCCTCAATAAATAAATGACCAAGTATAATATTTTTGTCTCATTTGTTTAACTGGGTTCTCTTTATCTACTTTTAGGACTTTTGTGAAAATCTGGTAATGTTTTAGATCATATTTCTGTAGAAATATAGAAAATTCTAATGGGTTCACAAACTTTCAAGCACCACTATAGTATAGTATAGTATAGTATAGTATAGTATAGTATAGTATAGTATAGTATAGTATAGTAAGGAATCAGATGCTAATTACTAATTTGTAAAGTGTTGATAAGACCTCCAGTATATGTGGTTTGGTTAGATTGTCTTGGGAATGAATGTTATTTCTATTTAGTCGCTATGTACAGCAGAAGTTAAAATAAAATCCTCTAAACTCTGTGGGGGCTACTATATGCTTTACTCTCTTTATCTGAATCAAATACACACAATGAAAAGAAAGCATGAATATTTTATTGCTTCAGGGTCATTTTGCTGGTTCCCATAGTAAATCATTTTTGTTTTACACAGAACACACAGCTTTTTCTAGGGGAGAAAATGCTAGGGGAAAAAAGTAAGGACTAGGGGTTCCTAAAAGGTTAAGGTTAGAATATGCTACAGGCATATAAATATTTAGCAACAGTGACATGTTGGCCAGTGGATGCCTAATCCTGTGTGTGTGTGTGTGTGTGTGTGTGTGTGTGTGTGTGTGTGTGTGTGTCTCATAGATTAATTATAAATGTTGATAACGTAAGTTATTTAGGGTGACTTTTTCCTTGAAGCTTACCTTTTTGGTTAGATGTAGGCATGGTGACATTTTATGCAAGAGAAAATATATTGCCAATTTTCTTGTTTTACATATACATACCTCAATTCAACCTTTATCCATCTTATATTCATCTTTTCAATGCGTGTCTGTATGTTCACATGTCTGTATCTTACCCATAGTGTTACAGCTGCAGTTGTTGCAGGGAAGAAGTGGAGATGATCTGTAGAAATTTTCTCTGCACCATTCACAATGCGGCCCTGCTGTGTTGTCCCTACAGCCAATGCACCGTCCACCGCTACCTCTACTGCGGTACTGCTCTGCATCGAACACGCACTCGTCTGCACGGCCACTGCAGTTACACTCTAGCCCAAGTGGAAAATGTGAGAGAGGGGTAATGGAATAGTCAGAAAGCTGTATGAGATCTATGGACATTACATGGTATACAGTGGTGCTTGAAAGTTTGTGAACCCTTTAGAATTTTCTATATTTCTGCATAAATATGACTTAAAACAGCATTTCTCAACCTTTTTTCAGTCACGGCACCCTTCAGAAGTATGCAAATTCTCAAGACACCCCCATGTAAAATATATGCAGTCACGCTGACCATACACTGACCCCGGCAGTGACATTGTGACATGGGAAAGGGGGCCGTGAGACAAATTTTGATGATGCATGAGGCAGCGATGATCTGCATTAGTGTAACTATCGTTTTTTGGAATTTTAATTCATTTTATTTATTTCAATGTTAGAATAAATATTTTTTTGACGGCACCCCTAATGAAGCCTGACGGCACTCCAGGGTGCCGCGGCACCCCGGTTGAGAAAGGCTGACCTAAAACATCATCAGATTTTCACAAGTCCTAAAAGCAGATAAAGAGAGCCCAGTTAAACAAAGACAAAAATATTATACTTGGTCATTTGTTTATTGAGGAAAATGATCCAATATTACAGGTGGCACAGTGGTGTAGTGGTTAGCACTGTCGCCTCACAGCGAGAAGGTCCTGGGTTCGAGCCCAGTGGCCAACGAGGGCCTTTCTGTGTGGAGTTTGCATGTTCTCCTCGTGTTCACATGGGTTTCCTCTGGGTGCTCTGGTTTCCCCCACAGTCCAAAGACATGCAGGTTAAGTTAGGTTAAGCTAGCCACCAATTGGTGCAGGTTAGCCACCAACTGGTGGCTCTAAATTGACTGTAGGCGTGAATGGTTGTTTGTGTCTATGTGTTAGCCCTGTGATGACCTGGCGACTTGTCCAGGGTGTACCCTGCCTCTCAACAATAGTCAGCTGGGATAAGCTCCAGCTTGATGCGACCCTGTGGAACAGGATAAGCGGCTACAGATAATGGATGGATCCAATATTACTGTTAGGGTTTTGCTGGGATTTGAACCTGGTTCGCTGGTGTGATAATCCAGCAAACCCCCACTAGGCCACCAGGGGGATGACTCAAGTGCAGAGGTGTGAGGCGGAAGTAGAAAAGTATCAAAAAGTTTATTTACAAAATATATACAATCCAAGGAAAAAAAACAAAAAGAATAATCCAAAGCTCAGAAGACATACAAAAATAAAAATATCCCAAGGTTCAATGTCCAAAATCCAACTAAGAAAAGAAGAGGCAAAAACTCAAACGCTAAGAAAATTCAAAGGTCAAAACAAAATCCACAAAGTCCAAAAGAAAGCAACCAAACCAAGAATACTAAGACACAGGCAAGGTACATGGGACAGAGGGAACTAACACTAACAGCATAGCATAGGAAAAAGACTCTGTGACAAGGGAACAAACAGAGGGGTATTTATACACAAAACAATTAAGGAACAAGGTGGGGCAGGAAACAGGCAATCAAGACAAACACAAAAACACAGTGGCGGCTTCTAGAGGCCAAAACAAACATGACAAGATGGAAATAACAGTGGCCTCTAGAGGCCAAAACAGTCCCAGTCCTAACAGGACCCCCCCCCCCCCCCCCCAGGAGCGTCTCCTGACGTTCCCAGGGCGATCCAGATGGGCCGAATGGAAGTCCCGGCATAGTCCTTTATCTAGAATGTCCCGTGGGGGGACCCAACAGCGTTCCTCAGGGCCATAGCCCTCCCAATCAACTAGATATTGAAGCCCGCCGCGGACCCGGCAGGAGTCAAGCAGGTGATGCACGGTGAACACAGTCTGACCCTGGAAGATGCGGGGGGGGTGGGGGGTTCCTAGGGGCAGGGGCATACGTGGACGTCAGTACGGGCCGCAACAGAGAAACATGGAATGTGGGGTTGATCCTCAGAGTCCGGGGCAACTGGAGCCGGTAGGCGACAGGGTTCAACCTGCGCACCACCTTGAAGGGGCCAATGTAGCGAGGAGCAAGCTTGCGGTTCTCCACCCGCAGCAGAAGGTCCTTAGTGGACAGCCAAACCCACTGCCCAGGGCGGAAAGCGTGGGCAGGTCTTCTATGGTGGTTGGCCTGAGTCTGGTTGGTTCTGGAGGTCTGGATGAGGGTCTTCCTGACCTTGCTCCAGGTCTTGCGACAGCGTCTCACATATTGGTTGACCGAGGGCACCCCCGCGTCCTCCTCCTGGTCCGGGAACAGAGGTGGCTGGAACCCGAATTGGCACTGGAATGGCGACAGCTTGGTGGCCGATGACTGCAGGGTGTTGTGGGCGTACTCTGCCCATGGCAGCCAGGTGCTCCACGGTGTCGGGTTATTCATAGCCAGGCCTCGCAGGGTGGTTTCCAGGTCCTGGTTGAGCCTCTCTGTCTGGCCATTGGACTGTGGGTGAAACCCAGAGGAGAGGCTGGCAGTGGCTCCGATGACCTTGCAGAACCCGTGCCACACTCGGGAGGAGAACTGGGGCCCTCGGTCTGAGACGATGTCCTGCGGGAGACCAAAGACTCAGAAGACATGAGTGAATAATAGTTTAGCAGTTTCAAGAGCAGAAGGGAGCTTGCACAGTGGTAAAAAGCGGCAGGCCTTGGAGAATCTGTCAACTATGACCAATATGACAGTGTTACCTTGTGACTCAGGGAGACCCGTGATGAAGTCGACTGCCACGTGGGATCAGGGATGCCAGGGAATGGTCAGAGGATGCAGGAGACCCTGGGGACGCTGTCGCGGGTTCTTGGTTCTGGTGCAGACCTCACAGGACAGGACAAATGACCTTACTTCCTTCTCCATGTTAGGCCACCAGAAGCATCTTTTCAGGAAGTCCAGAGTCCTTCGAGCTCCCGGGTGGGCGGTGAGAGGGGAAGAGTGACCCCACTGGAGAACCTTGGCCCGGGCTTGATGTGGGACTTACAAGAGGCCTTGTGGCCCCGTCCCAGGACTGGGGTCCTGGCATTGGGCTCGTCGGACGGCCTCCTCAATACCCCAGTGGACAGGGGCCACAATCCGGGACACAGGGATAATAGGCCCGACTTCACTCTCCCTGTTAGTGGCAGAGAACAGCCTGGACAGTGCATCAGGTTTGGTGTTCTTGGAGCCGGGGCGGTACAAGAGGGTGAAGTCAAACTGACTGAAAAACAGGGCCCACCTAGCCTGTCGTGGGTTCAGTCTCTTGGCTTGCTGGAGGTACTCCAGGTTCTTGTGGTCCGTCCAAACCAGGAATGGATGTTGCGCTCCCTCCAGCCAGTGCCTCCACTCCTCAAGGGCCAGTTTGACTGCTAGCAGTTCTCGATCCCCCACATCGTACCGGGACTCTGCAGGACTCAGGCGGTGGGAGAAGTAAGTGCTGGGGTGCAGCGTTCCTTCCGAATGTTGAGAGAGCACCGCGCCGACACCACTGTCTGAGGTGTCCACCTCCACGATGAATGGTTGGGAGGTGTCCGGGAGGACCAGAATGGGTGCCATGCAGAAGCGGTGCTTGAGGTTTTTGAACGCCTTTTCCGCCTGAGAAGACCAGACATAAGATCCACCTGTCCCTTTGGTGAGGTCCGACATGGGTGATGCTACAGAACTAAAGTTCCTGATAAACTTGCGGTAGAAGTTAGCAAATCCTAAGAACCGCTGAACCTCTTTGACGGACTTGGGAGTGGGCCAGTCCCGGACGGTCAGGGTCTTGGCTGGGTCCATTTGGGGTTGGCCTGTCCATACAATAAAACCCAGAAAGGAGACCTCGGGAACATGAAATTCGCATTTCTGGGCCTTGGCGAACAGATTGTTCTGTAGCAGCCTCTGGAGAACCTGGCAGACATGGTGGCGGTGCTCCTGCACGGTCTTGGAAAAGATAAGGATGTTGTCGAGGTAGACAAAAATGTACAGGTTAATCATGTCCCTCAAGACGTCATTGATTAGGGCCTGAAAAACAGCTGGTGCGTTGGTGAGTCCGAAGGGCATCACCTGGTATTTGTAGTGCCCAGACGGGGTGTTAAAGGCAGTCTTCCACTCGTCTCCCTGTCGGATACAGATGAGGTGGTATGCGTTCCGTAGGTCCAACTTGGTGAAGACGGTGGCGCCTTGGAGCAAGTCGAATGCTGTGGACATCAGCGGAAGGGGATATCGGTTGCGCACACTGATCTTGTTCAGGCCCCTGTAGTCAATACATGGACGGAGCCCCCCATCCTTCTTGCCGACAAAGAAGAAGCCAGCACCAGCAGGTGAGGTGGGGGGTCGAATGAACCCAGAGACCAGGGCGTCTTTGAGGTATTCCTCCATGGCCTTGGGTTCTGGCTGAGAGAGGGAAAACAGTCTGCCACGAGGAGGGGTAGTCCCAGGGAGCAAGTCAATGGCACAGTCGTAGGCCCGGTGCGGAGGAAGAACGGCGGCCCTGCTCTTGCTGAATACCTCCTTCAAATCCCAGTACTCTGTGGGAACTTGAGATAGCTCGGTGAGATCAGGGGGCTCGGCAGGAGACACAGGAGAGCTAGAGAGCAGAAAAGAGGCATGGCATGCAGGGCCCCATTCCCCAACCTGGCTAGTAACCCAGTCTATATGAGGGTTGTGGCGGGTAAGCCAAGGAAGACCTAGAATAACTGGGAACTCAGGTGAAGGAATCAGGTGCAGGGATATTTCTTCCTTGTGACCTTGAGACTGGAGGAAAACTGGAGAAGTAACTTGGGTGACTCTTCCATCACCTAACGCTTGGCCATCGAGGGCAGACACAGACAGTGGGACTTCAAGAGGCGCAGTTGGGACATTGATGCTTTGGACGAAGTGGATATCCATAAAGTTTCCAGCCGCCCCTGAGTCTAACAAGGCTTGACAAGAGTGGACGGACTCACCCCAGGAGATGGAGACCAGGATGTAGACTCCTTGGCCAGGGAGTCCGGGAGAGAGGGTAGGCCCCGTCACAACCCTCCCTCGGCTGGATGGGGTGGTCCTTTTCCCAAGAGCTCGGGACATGATGCTCAGAAGTGACCAGGCTTGCCACAGTAGATGCAGCACTTGTCCCTCCTTCTGTGCTCCCTCTCGGCTATGGAGAGACGAGTACGGCCAACTTGCATGGGCTCTGGACAGTCACTGGAGGAGGTAGACAGGCTCCATGTAGAGGCAGTGAGGCCGGAGAGACTCAGGACTTGGCGGTGTTCTCTAATCCTGTTGTCCAGACGAATAACATGTGAGATCAGAGTTTTTAGGTCACTTGGGCATCCAATAGAGGCCAGGCCATCTTTGATGGGGTCAGACAAACCATGGTGAAAGGCTGAAACCAGGGCAGCCTCATTCCATCCGCTGACTGCTGCGAGCGTCCGGAACGATATGGCGTAGTCTGCGACGCTTCCTCCTTGCCGGATGGACATGAGCTTTCTGGCCGCGTCGGTACTGATGTCTGCCTGGTCGAAGACCCGAAGCATCTCTTCAGTAAACAGTTCAAAATCAGAGCACTCGGGTCCCCGTCTCTGCCAGATAGCTGTTGCCCAAGCTCGTGCCTTACCAGCTAACAAGGTTATCACAAAGGCGATCTTGCGGCGATCCATAGTGTAGGTGGTAGGCTGGAGCTCAAAGGTGAGTTGGCACAGGGTAAGGAACTCCTGGCACTCACCGTGCTTGCCGTCATACCTCTGTGGTGCAGGAAGGCTGGGTTCGCGAGGTGAAGGAGACAGTGTGGTGGGAGGCACTGGAGCAGGAACAGGAGCTGGATCAGGATGAGGAGATGCAGGCAGAGGTGTCAGTTTTCCCAATTTGCTGGGGCAGTACCTCGTGGCGAGCAAGGGCCTCACGTTGGCTGGTGAGCATTCGTCCATGAGCGTCCATGGTCGCTCTGAAGTGTGTCAAAGCTGCCATAATTCCCTGAAGGTTGGCCAGGTAGACAGTTGAAGCAGCCTCTGCTGAGTCGGTCATGACGGAGTCTGTCTGTTAGGGTTTTGCTGGGATTCGAACCTGGTTCGCTGGTGTGATAATCCAGCAAACCCCCACTAGGCCACCAGGGGGATGACTCAAGTGCAGAGGCGTGAGGCGGAAGTAAAAAAGTATCAAAAGGTTTATTTACAAAATATATACAATCCAAGGGAAAAAACAAAAATAATAATCCAAAGCTCAGAAGATATACAAAAATAAAAATATCCCAAGGTTCAATGTCCAAAATCCAACTAAGAAAAGAAGAGGCAAAAACTCAAACGCTAAGAAGATTCAAAGGTCAAAACAAAATCCACAAAGTCCAAAAGAAAGCAACAAAACCAAGAATACTAAGACACAGGCAAGGTACATGGGACAGAGGGAACTAGCACTAACAGCATAGCATAGGAAAAAGACTCCATGACGAGGGAACAAACAGAGGGGTATTTATACACAAAACAATTAAGGAACAAGGTGGGGCAGGAAACAGGCAATCAAGACAAACACAAAAACACAGTGGTGGCCTCTAGAGGCCAAAACAAACATGACAAGATGGAAATAACAGCGGCCTCTAGAGGTCAAAACAGTCCCAGTCCTAACAATTACATATCTGTGAGTGGCAAAAGTATGTGAACCTTTGCTTTCAGTATCTGGTGTGACCCCCTTGTGCAGCAATAACTGCAACTAAACGTTTCCGGTAACTGTTGATCAGTCCTGCACACAGGCTTGGAAGAATTTTAGCCAATTCCTCCATATAGAACAGCTTCAAGTCTGGGATGTTGGTGGGTTTCCTCACATGAACTGCTCGCTTCAGGTCCTTCCACAACATTTCCATTGGATTAAGGTCAGGACTTTGACTTGGCCATTCCAAACCATTAACTTTATTCTTCTTTAACCATTCATTGGGAGAATGACTTGTGTGCTTAGGTTCATTGTCTTGTTGAGATTCAGTTCATGGACAGATGTCCTGAAATTTTCCATTAGAATTTGCTGGTATAATTCAGAATTCATTGTTCTATCAATGATGGCAAGCCGTCCTGACCCACATGCAGCAAAACAGGTCCAAACCATGATACTACCACCACCATGTTTCACAGATGGGATAAGGTTCTTGTGCTGGAATGCAGTGTTCTGCTTTCAGCAAATATAACGCTTCTCATGTAAACCAAAAAAGTTGTATTTTGGTCTCATCCATCCACAAAACATTTTTCCAATAGCCTTCTGGCTATTTCTGGCTTTCTACGTGATCTTTAGCAAACTGCAGATGAGCAGCAATGTTCTTTTTGGTGAGCAGTGGCTTTCTCCTTGCAACCCTGCCATGCACACCATTGTTGTTCAGTGTTCTCCTGATGGTGGACTCATGAGCATTAACATTAGCCAATGTGAGAGAGGCCTTCACTGGCTTAGAATTTACCCTGGGGTCCTTTGTGACCTCGCCTTGCTCTTGGAGTGATCTTTGTTGGTCGACCACTCCTGGGGAAGGTAACAATGGTCCTGAATTTCCTCCATTTGTACACAATCTGTCTGACTGTGGATTGGTGGAGTCCAAACTCTTTAGAGATGGTTTTGTAACCTTTTCCAACCAGATGAGCATCAACAACACTTTTTTCTGAGGTCCACAGAAATCTCCTTTATTCGTGCCATGATTCACTTCCACAAACATGTGTTGTGAAGATCAGACTTTGATAAGGTCCCTGTTCTTTAAATAAAACAGGGTGCTCACTCACACCTGATTGTCATCCCATTGATTGAAAACACCTTACTCTAATTTCACCTTCAAATTATCTGCTAATCCTAGAGGTTCACATACTTTTGCCACTCACAAATATTGGATCATTTTTCTCAATAAATAAATGACCAAGTATACTATTTTCATCTCATTTGTTTAACTGGGTTCTCCTTATCTACTTTTAGGACTTGTGTGAAAATCTGATGATGTTTTAGGTCATATTTATGCAGAAATATAGAAAATTCTAAAGGGTTCACAAATTTTCAAGCACCACTGAAAATAAGGCAAAATAATTGCCAAATAAAAAACAAAATGAGACAAAAGAGACAAATAATGGGGAAAAAAGTGAAAAAGCAATTGGGACTGAATGCTTCATGTCAAACAGCTCTTCATGTCAATCTCACCGTCTTTCACACAAATGCACACAAATCTGCAGGTTCCTGCACTATGAGTTCACATTTGTGCAAATGCAAATGATTCAATCCCCACCATCCAATCACAATCCTTAAAAACAACAACAACAACAACAACAAAAACCCTCCAGCTTAATATGCATCAGCTACCTTGGAGAGCATTATGGGAAATTACCCATTTTATTCTAAATATGACTTTCTCCATTTCATCTGCAACAACTATAGGATTGTCAATCCCCCATGTGCTCTGATGTCTGTGCCTGCATTTGAAGAAAAATCATTCTCTATTACATTGTGGAAGGGTTCATGATCACTTTGCATAACTACTCATTAAATCATAACAAGAAACCTTGGTGTATTTTAGGTTCACAAGCAACTAATGCATTACTAAAACAGCTGTCGAAGGAGGTTTAATCGTAGAATATTGATATTAAATAGAAAGTCTGTGTTCTAGTACCAATTTTAACATTCTGTCTTTACTTACTACAAGGAATCTCCTTCACCATCCTGAGGTTTTTTTATTTTATTTATTTATTTATTTATTTTAGTGTAACTTATTAGCAACTTATTAGCAACTAGAAATTTTGTTTGAAGTAAATATGGCTGTCTACTTATGGAGCAGATCTTGTAACATACAGTAATGTGCAGTAGGGAAGGCTGGATATAAGTGCATAAAATTGAAATGCTATTTATTATACAGGGGCCAGGAAGTGTGGTCATGAAACATAGCTGGGGTCAAGGTCCATAGTTCAAATAAACAGCCATGGGACAAATACTATGAGGAACATGAGCTGAAAGTCACGAAACTATGAATGAAAAACAATGATTCTTTGCAATAAAGGACAGAAACAAAGGGTATACAAACTAATCAAATGTTTAACATAGAAACAATGAACACATTAGGGTAATCAACCAGTAACAGGAGAGGGGTGAGACGAGAACATAAAGAAATGTATATGGCAAAACAAACAGAAACAGATGTCTTGAAGTCTGAAGCAAAACAAACAGAAGAATCGATCGCAGTTTTGTTAAAACAACAAATGAATAATCCAATCTGCTGATCATATGGCGGCAGCAGCATAAAATCATGGAGATACAGGCCAAGAGCAATCTTTTAAATGTTCATGTCAAACATCAGAATGTGTTAAAGAAAAGAAAAAAAGTGGGCCCAGTGACTTTTGCCACGGAATGTTTGCTGGTGCAAGAGAGGGTGGTTTAAGTATTTCAGAAAATGCTGATCTCCTTCATGCATGAAGAGTCTCTAGCCATTTGAAACCCAAAAATAGAAAAAAAAAGATTTTTTTTCACCTGTCAGATATTGTTGAAGGAGGCCCCTGATGCAGAAATTGAAGGGCTTTTAATTTTTTTTTTACATTTTAGTCAGTTTTACTGAAATGTTCTAATAATTCAACGTTGGGCTTAGTTGAAAGCAGAATTTCTGTATTTGCACTCACGCTGTCAGAACAAATATATTGAACATCTAAGGGTTTGTTTGCAGTGTGGATTGCTTACAAAGCACTATACCAGTAAATATCATGAATAATAACTGCATAACAGTAATATGTTTATGAATCATAATTTTTTTAATAAAAAAAACAAAATGAAAACTTTCCACAAAACTGAATGAAAACTTTGTTTTCAAGAACCAGGGTCCAGTGTTCTGTCTGGCCTAATGTGCTCTCTAGTTAACATACTAAAAGGAGACCACTTACAGTACATCCCCACATTACAGAACATTCACACCTGTCCCTTAAACATACGTGCAACCCCCCCTCCCAGACCACTTACATCCCCACAGCCCAGAGCATTCATACCTGTCCTTGAACCCATGCAAAAATTATCCTCCAAAACATTCCACAACCAGTGTCTCCTTTTAGATATGTGAGCAAACAAACAAAGCCCAGAAAAACAGTTAACTATATTTTTTTTTACTGAAAAAATATAGGGACAGTTTCAAATACTGCTACTGAAAGAACCTGAAATACCACATCAAGAAATAATTTGTTCATTCAGAATTACTCAAATCTGGTCTAAACTCAAAATAATAATGGATAAAACACATTTAGAAATTGCGAATCATCAAATAATCAAATACATTATACAGTGGTGCTTGAAAGGCGTGTAATAGTTATGTGAACTCTTTAGAATTTTCTATATTTCTGCATAAATATGAACTAAAACATCATCAGATTTTCACACAAGTCCTAAAAGTAGATAAAGAGAACCCAGTCAAACAAATGTGACAAAAATATTATACTTGGTCATTTATTTATTGAGGAAAATGATCCAATATTACGGGTGGCATGGTGGTGTAGTGGTTAGCACTATCATCTCACAGCAAGAAGGTCCTGGGTTTGAGCCCAGCAGCTGGCGAGGGCCTTTCTGTGTGGAGTTTACATGTTCTCCCCATGTCTGCGTCGGTTTCCTCCAGGTGCTCTGGTTTGTTGCCCAAATGAGGATGGGTTCGCTTTTGAGTCTGGTTCCTCTCAAGGCTTTTTCCTCATGTTGTCTGAGGGAGTTTTTCCTTGCCACCATTGCCACAGGCTTGCTCATTGGGGATAGATTAGGGATAAAATTAGCTCATGTTTTAAGTTGTTCAAATTCTGTAAAGCTGCTTTGCGACAATGTTTATTGTTAAAAGCGCTATACAAATGAACTTGACTTAACTTGACTTTCCCCCACAGTCCAAAGACAAGGAGGTTAGGTTAATTGGCGGCTCTAGATTGACCGTAAGTGTGAATGTGAGTGTGAATGGTTGTTTGTCTCTGTGTCAGCCCTGTGATAAACTGGCAACTTGTCCAGGGTGTACCCCGCCTCTCGCCCATAGTCAGCTGGGATAGGCTCCAGCTTGCCTGCGACCCTGTAGAACAGAATAAGTGGCTACAGATAATGGATGGATCCAATATTACATATCTGTGAGTGGCAAAAGTATGTGAACCTCTAGGATTAGCAGTTAATTTGAAGGTGAAATTAGAGTCAGGTATTTTCAATCAATGGGATGACAAATCAGGTGTGAGTGGGCACCATGTTTTATTTAAAGAACAGGGATCTATCAAAGTCTGATCTTCACAACACATGTCTGTGGAAGTGTATCATGGCATGAACAAAGGAGATTTCTGAGGATCTCAGAAAAAAGCGTTGATGTTCATCAGGCTGGAAAAGATTACAAAGCCACCTCTAAAGAGTTTGGACTCCACCAATCCACAGTCAGACAGATTGTGTACAAATGGAGGGAATTCAAGACCATTGTTACCCTCCCCAGGAGTGGTCGACCAACAAAGATCACTCCAGGAGCAAGGCATGTAATAGTCACTGAGGTCACAAAAGACCCCAGGTAACTTCTAAGCAACTGAAGGCCTCTCTCACATTGGCTAATGTTAATGTTCATGAGTCCACCATCAGGAAAACACTGAACAACAATGGTGTGCATGGCAGGGTTGCAAGGAGAAAGCCACTGCTCTCCAAAAAGAACCTTGCTGCTCATCTGCAGTTTGCTAAAGATCATGTGGACAGGCCAGAAGGCTATTGGAAAAATGTATTGTGGATAGATGGGACCAAAATACAACTTTTTGGTTTAAATGAGAAGCGTTATGTTTGGAGAAAGGAAAACACTGCATTCCAGCATAAGAACCGTATCCCATCTATGAAACATGGTGGTGGTTATATCATGGTTTGGGCCTGTTTTGCTGCATCTGGGCCAGGATGGCTTGCCATCATTGATGGAACAATGAATTCTGAATTATACCAGCAAATTCAAAAGGAAAATGTCAGGGCATCTGTCCATGAACTGAATCTCAAGAGAAGGTGGGTCATGCAGCAAGACAACGACCCTAAGCACACAAATCGTTCTACCAAAGAATGGTTAAAGAAGAATAAAGTTAATGTTTTGGAATGGCCAAGTCAAAGTCCTGACCTTAATCCAATCAAAATGTTGTGGAAGGACCTGAAGCGAGCAGTTCATGCGAGGAAACCCACCAACATCCCAGAGTTGAAGCTGTTCTGTATGGAGGAATGGGCTAAAATTCCTCCAAGCTGGTGTGCAGGACTGATCAACAGTTATCAGAAATGTTTAGTTGCAATTATTGCTGCGCAAGGGGGTCACACCAGATACTGAAAGCAAAGGTTCACATACTTTTGCCACTCACAAATATGTAATATTGGATCATTTTAATCAATAAATAAATGACCAAGTATAATATTTTTATCTAATTTGTTTAACTGGGTTCTTTTTATCTACTTTTAGGACTTGTGTGGAAATCTGATGATGTTTTAGGCCATATTTATGCAGAAATATAGAAAATTCTAAAGGGTTCACAAACTTTCAAGCACCACTGTACAGTGGGGCAAAAAAGTATTTAGTCAGTCACCAATTGTGCAAGTTCTCCCACTTAAAAAGATGAGAGAGGCCTGTAATTTTCATCATAGGTATACCTCAACTATGAGACACAAAATGAGAAAAAAAAAAATCCAGAAAATCACATTGTCTGATTTTTAAATAATTTATTTGCAAATTATGGTGGAAAATAAGTATTTGGTCAATAACAAAAGTTCATCTCAATACTTTGTTATATACTCTTTGTTGGCAATGACAGAGGTCAAACGTTTTCTGTAAGTCTTCACAAGGTTTTCACACACTGTTGCTGGTATTTTGGCCCATTCCTCCACGCAGATCTCTTCTAGAGCAGTGATGTTTTGGGGCTGTCGCTGGGCAACATGGACTTTCAACTCCCTCCAAAGATTTTCTATGGGGTTGAGATCTGGAGACTGGCTAGGCCACTCCAGGACCTTGAAATGCTTCTTACAAAGCCACTCCTTCATTGCCCGGGCGGTGTGTTTGGGATCACTGTCATGCTGAAAGAACCAGCCATGTTTCATCTTCAATGCCCTTGCTGATGGAAGGAGGTTTTCACGCAAAATCTCACAATACATGGCCCCATTCATTCTTTCCTTTACACGGATCAGTCGTCCTGGTCCCTTTGCAGAAAAACAGCCCCAAAGCATGATGTTTCCACCCCCATGCTTCACAGTAGGTATGGTGTTCTTTGGATGCAACTCAGCATTCTTTCTCCTCCAAACACGACAAGTTGAGTTTTTACCAAAAAGTTATATTTTGGTTTCATCTGACCATATGACATTCTCCCAGTCCTCTTCTGGATCATCCAAATGCTCTCTAGCAAACTTCAGACGGACCTGGACATGTGCTGGCTTAAGCAGGGGGACACATCTGGCACTGCAGGATTTGAGTCCCTGGCGGTGCAGTGTGTTACTGATGGTAGCCTTTGTTACTTTGGTCCCAGCTCTCTGCAGGTCATTCACTAGGTCCCCCCGTGTGGTTCTGGGATTTTTGCTCACCGTTCTTATGATCATTTTGACCCCACAGGGTGAGATCTTGCGTGGAGCCCCAATAATCTCGAGGGAGATTATTAGTGGTCTTGTATGTCTTCCATTTTCTAATAATTGCTCCCACCAGGGGCGGTCCTGGGGGCGGTCCGACCGGGCAGCCGCCCGGGGCAGCATCGCGCGGGGGGGGCGGCACGAGCGTGGGCGCGAAAAAAAAAGCGGTCCCAAAAAAAAAAGGTCCCCCAAAAAAACCCCCCGAAAAAAAAGACGGGCGTGGAGGGGTGAACATTTTGGATGGGGAAGCCCAATACCAAAGTTGCGCAGGTGACGTCATCAGTGTGTGTGCTTGTCGTAGCCCCATAATATGCACAATCCCACCAGTGGAACGTTGTACTAGTCATCAAAAAGACTTTACTACCATAGTACTACACTACTATGACATTACACAGAGTCTTAAATAATACATTATGACTTGATCATTGCCATTCTGGTAACAGCAAATTTATAATGGGCCGTGTCCGCAACATACAACACACGATGAGAAATGTTTAAACAACCATGTAAAGCTGTTAACATTCTGTTGGGTAATACAGAGCCCAATGCGGGGTGGCACGAGCGCAGGCACGAAAAAAAAAACGGTTCCAAAAAAAAAAAGGTCCCCCCCAAAAAAAACCCCGAAAAAAAAAAAAACAAGACGGGCGGGCGGGGGGGCGCCAGCAGGGGGTTTTGCCCGGGGAGTAAATCACTCTAGGATCGCCACTGGCTCCCACAGTTGATTTCTTCACACCAAGCTGCTTACCTATTGGAGAGTCAGTCTTCCCAGCCTGGTGCAGGTCTACAATTTTGTTTCTGGTGTCCTTTGACAGCTCCTTGGTCTTGGCCATAGTGGAGTTTGGAGTGTGACTGTTTGAGGCTGTGGACAGGTGTCTTTTATACTGATAACGAGTTCAAACAGGTGCCATTAATACAGGTAACGAGTGGAGGACAGAGGAGCCTCTTAAAGAAGACGTTACAGGCCTGTGAGAGCCAGAAATCTTGCTTGTTTGTAGGTGACCAAATACTTATTTTACCAAGGAATTTACCAATTAATTCATTAAAAATCCTACAATGTGATTTCCTGGATTCTTTCCCCCCATTCTGTCTCTCATAGTTGAAGTGTTCCTATGATGAAAATTACAGGCCTCTCTCATCTTTTTAAGTGGGAGAACTTGCACAATTGGTGGCTGACTAAATACTTTTTTGTCCCACTGTATGTCTTCTGACATAGTTATTAAAAATATGAGAAGCTTCTCATTGCCTCAGTTAGGGTTAAAAGAATTGTTGCCAGCTGAAACATATTAATAACTGGAATAATTATCCAGTGAAAGGCTCTTAAGCATTTGCTTATTTAAATCCAAACAGTGACTTTTTTTTGGCCAGGCAGTGTATAATACTTGGCGCCTAGCATACTTTTCTTCAAATATACTATCTATTAGCATTACAGCAGAAACATCCATCCATCCATTATCTGTAGCCGCTTATCCTGTTCTACAGGGTTGCAGGCAAGCTGGAGCCTATCCCAGCTGACTATGGGCGAGAGGCAGGGTACACCCTGGATAAGTCACTAGGTCATTGCATGGTTGACACAGAGACAAACAACCATTCACACTCACATTCACACCTATGGTCAAAGAGCCACCAATTAATCTAACCTGCATGTCTTTGGACTGTGGGGGAAACTGGAGCGCCTTGAGAAAACCCACACAGACATGGTGAGAACATGCAAACTCCACACAGAAAGGCCCTCGCCGGCCACTGGGCTCGAACCCAGGACCTTCTTGCTGTGAGACGACAGTGCTACACCACCGTGCCGCCCAGCAGTAACATCATTTTGGTAAAAATTTGTTAGCATATTTCTAAGAACTTAACATTTGTTAGACCTTTGTTGAGATCTTGAAATTCAAGGGGATTCATATGGACTATTACTGGTGGTAATGGGATGCTTTGGGATGGGCCCAGGTTGGGAAATATTGACTTATTACAGAGTCCTAAAGTATGACAGAAAGTCAACAAAGGTTCATTAAAACAATAATGAAGTGTAGCATTGTGTCAACATTCTAGCATGTGGATATTATTTAGTAGTGTGAGGAAAATTACAGTGTGATGACAACACACATGGAGCCATATATTTTAAGAACATTTATAATGAGTAATGAATGTGATTTGACACAATTTTAGTTCAATACAATATAATGTTTTTGATTCAGGAATGGCATCCAGACTATAACATTTATGGCATCCAGGTGAGAAACAAATAACTATATATATTATTTCACTGAAATTGGCAAATAAAATAAGCATTCTTTTATATTTATTTTGTCTATATTTGATTCAAGCCTTGAACACACTTTCTTTCTTCTTTCACATTATCTATGTCTTTCATTAACAATAATTCAACTCTGGTTCTGGTTTGATCTTAAATTTAGCTCACACACTGGGGATTAAAGAAAAAAAAATCTATATAATTAATTTATTTGCTGGTCATGAAAAACAGAGGTATATGGCAGTTACCATAAGCCTACCATATAATGTAAAGAATACACCAACTGCTCCTTTGTCACCTTCACTGTCATTTAGCAGTGCATTAGTTAACCAAAGTGAAATTCCTCATTTTATTTGGAAGAACAACTGCCACTTGGAAGAAGCCATCTGTCAGACATACGGTATAATACAAGCCAATTAAAACAACATATGGCTAATAGAATGGCTAATTAAAATAATAAACATGCCACGTATTTTCTGCCTTGTGTGTTTATCAGGCAGTAATGGCTTCTTTATGCAAAAAACAACAACATGTTTTTCATTGGGAGTATCAAATCATGATTTGTGTTCAATAATTCATAGGTGACTATGCTGGGAATGAATAGGAAAGAATGTACACTACTATGTTAGCAACTCTATTAATACTAGTCATTAGTAGTAGTTACTACTAATGAATACTGAGTAATTACTCAGTGAATAATAGTAAAGTAATTGATAGATCATTATGAGTCTTATGTATCTCCTGGAGTACGACTAGCTAACTAGAAATTAATAATGAGTTATCATGTGTTTCATTTTAAAATACTGTTCCGGATCATTGTTAACTCCTACAGAAGGAGAGAGCAACACTTCAGTAATTATCTCATGGATATAAATTACTTAGAAGTGACAGTAGTGAATAACTATTTCTAATTATTGCACATCAATAACCCTGATTGTCCATTATGCAGTGTGAAAAAAATGCTATAAGTGTGCATAACTAAAGGACATTGCTGGGTTATCTACAACCCCGATTCCAAAAAAGTTGGGACAAAGTACAAATTGTAAATAAAAACAGAATGCAATAATTTGCAAATCTCAAAAACTGATATTGTATTCACAATAGAACATAGACAACATATCAAATGTTGAAAGAGAGACATTTTGAAATTTCATGCCAAAAATTGGCTCATTTGAAATTTCATGACAGCAACGTATCTCAAAAACGTTGGGACAGGGGCAATAAGAGGCTGGAAAAGTTAAAGGTACAAAAAAGGAACAGCTGGAGGACCAAATTGCAACTCATTAGGTCAATTGGCAATAAGTCATTAACATGACTGGGTATAAAAAGAGCATCTTGGAGTGGCAGCAGCTCTCAGAAGTAAAGATGGGAAGAGGATCACCAATCCCCCTAATTCTGCGCCGACAAATAGTGGAGCAATATCAGAAAGGAGTGAGTTTGACAGTGTAAAATTTTAAAGAGTTTGAACATATCATCATCTACAGTGCATAATATCATCAAAAGATTCAGAGAATCTGGAAGAATCTCTGTGCATAAGGGTCAAGGCCGGAAAACCATACTGGGTGCCCGTCATCTTTGGGCCCTTAGATGGCGCTGCATCACATACAGGCATGCTTCTGTATTGGAAATCACAAAATGGGCTCAGGAATATTTCCAGAGAACATTATCTGTGAACACAATTCATCGTGCCATCTGCCGTTGCCAGCTAAAACTCTATAGTTCAAAGAAGAAGCCATATCTAAACATGATCCAGAAGCGCAGACGTCTTCTCTTGGCCAAGGCTCATTTCAAATGGACTGTGGCAAAGTGGAAAACTGTTCTGTGGTCAGATGAATCAAAATTTGAAGTTCTTTATGGAAATCAGGGACACTGTGTCATTCGGACTAAAGAGGAGAAGGACAACCCAAGTTGTTATCAGCGCTCAGTTCAGAAGCCTGCATCTCTGATGGTATGGGGTTGCATTAGTGCGTGTGGCATGGGCAGCTTACACATCTGGAAAGACACCATCAATGCTGAAAGGTATATCCAGGTTCTAGAGCAACATATGTTCCCATCCAGGCGACGTCTCTTTCAGGGAAGACCTTGCATTTTCCAACATGACAATGCCAAACCACATACTACATCAATTACAGCATCATGGCTGTGTAGAAGAAGGGTCCGGGTACTGAACTGGCCAGCCTGCAGTCCAGATCTTTCACCCATAGAAAACATTTGGCGCATCATAAAATGGAAGATACGACAAAAAAGACCTAAGACAGTTGAGCAACTAGAATCCTCCATTAGACAAGAATGGGTTAACATTCCTTTTATCCATAAGAGGTTTCACCAAAACCCCTTATGGATAACAATCGATCAAGGACCGTGACATCACCCGGTATGGCGCAGCCGGGGCCCCACCCTGGAGCCAGGCCCAGGGTTGGGGCTCGTATGCGAGCGCTTGGTGGCCAGGCCTTTGCCCATGGGGCCCGGCCGGGCTCAGTCTGAAGCAGTAACGTGGGCCCAACCTCCTGTGGGTTCACCACCCACAGAGGTAGCCGTAAGGGATTGGTGCAGTGTGGATTGGGCGGCAGTCGAAGGCAGGGGCCTCGACGACCTGATCCCCAAACACAGCAGCTAGCTGTTGGGACATGGAATGTCACTTCGCTGGGGGGTAAAGAGCCCGAGCTTGTGCGGGAGGTTGAGAGGTACCGGCTAGAGATAGTTGGGCTCACCTCCACGCACAGCTTGGGCTCTGGAACCCAGCTCCTCAAGAAGGGCTGGACTCTCCAATTCTCTGGAGTCGCCCATGGTGAACTGCGGCGGGCTGGTGTGGGCTTGCTTATAGCTACCCAGCTCAGCCGCCATGTGTTGGAGTTTACCCCAGTGAACGAGAGGGTCACCTCTCTGCGCCTTCGGATCTGGGAGAGGGCTCTTGCTGTTGTTTGTGCCTACGGGCCGAATAGCAGTATAGAGTATCCGGCCTTCTTGGAGTCCCTAGGAGGGGTACTGACAGGTGCTCAGACTGGGGACTCCATTGTTCTACTGGGGGACTTCAACGCTCACATGGGCGATGACAGTGATACCTGGAGGGACATGATTGGGAGGAATGGCCTCCCTGATCTGAACCCAAGTGGTGTTTTGTTATTGGACTTCTGTGCTAGTCACGGTTTGTCCATAACGAACACCATGTTCAAGCAAAGGGGTGTCCATAAGTGCACGTGGCACCAGGACACCTTAGGTCGGAGGTCGATGATTGATTTTGTTGTCATTTCATCGGATCTCCGGCCCTATGTCTTGGACACTCGGGTGAAGAGAGGGGCTGAGCTGTCAACTGATCACCACCTGGTGGTGAGTCGGATCCGCTGGCAGAGGAGGAAGACGGACAGACCTGGCAGGCCCAAACGTATGGTGAGGGTCTGCTGGGAACGTCTGGCTGAGCACTCTGTCGGGGAGGTCTTTAACTCCCACCTCCGGGAGAGCTTCTCCCAGCTTCCGAGGGAGGCGGGGGACATTGAGTCTGAGTGGACCATGTTCTCCGCCTCCATTGTCGACGCGGCTGTTCGGAGCTGTGGCCGCAAAGTCTCCGGTGCCTGTCGTGGCGGCAATCCCCGAACCCGGTGGTTGACACCAGAAGTAAGGGATGCCGTCAAGCTGAAGAAGGAGTCCTATTGGGCCATGTTGGCCTCCGGGACTCCTGAGGCAGCTGACGGGTATTGGCAGGCCAGGCGTGCTGCAGCTCAGGCAATTGCGGAGGCAAAAACTCGGAACTGGGAGGAGTTCAGTGACGCCATGGAGGAGGACTATCGGTCGGCCTCGAAGAAATTCTGGCAAACCGTCCGGTGCCTCAGGAGGGGGAAGCAGTACTCTGCCAACACTGTTTATAGTGTGGGTGGGGAGCTGTTGGCCTCGACTGGGGACATTGTCGGGCGGTGGAAAGAATACTTCGAGGATCTCCTCAATCCCACCATCACATCTTCCATTGAGGAAGCAGAGGCTGATGACTCAGATGTGGACTCATCCATTACCCAAGCCAAAGTCACTGAGGTGGTTAGCAAGCTCCTCGGTGGCAAGGCACCGGGGGTGGATGAGATCCGCCCTGAGTATCTCAAGTCTCTGGATGTTGTGGGGCTGTCTTGGCTGACATGCCTCTACAACATGGCGTGGCAGTCGGGGACAGTGCCTCTGGAGTGGCAGACTGAGGTGGTGGTCCCTCTTTTTAAGAAAGGGGACCGGAGAATGTGGTCTAATTATAGGGGAATCACACTTCTCAGCCTCTCAGGGAAGGTTTACTCCAGGGTACTAGAGAGGAGAATTCGGCCAATAGTCGAACCTCGGATCCAGGAGGAACAATTCGGTTTTCATCCTGGTTGCGGAACACTGGGCCAGCTCTATACCCTTCATAGGGTGCTCGAGGGTTCATGGGAGTTTGCCCAACCAGTCCACATGTGCTTTGTGGATCTGGAGAAGGCATTCGACCATGTCCCTCATGGTATTCTGTGGGGGGTGCTTCAGGAGTATGGGGTTCAGGGCTCTTTGCTAAGGGCTGTCCGGTCCCTGTACGAATGGAGCAGGAGTCTCGTTCGCATTGCCAGCAGTAAGTCAGACCTGTTCCCAGTGCATGTTGGACTCCGGCAGGGCTGCCCCTTGTCACTGATTCTGTTCATAATCTTTATGGACAGAATTTCTAGGTGCAGCCAGGGGCCAGAAAGAATCCTGTTTGGGAACCACAGGATTTCATCTCTGCTTTTTGCAGATGATGTTGTCCTGTTGGCTTCTTCAAACCTGTACCTTCAGCATGCACTGGGGCAGTTTGCAGTCGAGTGTGAAGCGGCTGGGATGAGAATCAGCACCTCCAAGTCCGAGGCCATGGTTCTCGACTGGAAAAGGGTGGCTTGCCCTCTTCAGGTTGGTGGAGAAGTCCTGCCTCAAGTGGAGGAGTTTAAGTATCTTAGGATCTTTTTCATGAGTGAGGGAAGGATAGAGCGTGAGATTGACAGGCGGATTGGTGCGGCCTCCGCAGTGATGCGATCACTTTACCAGTCCGTCGTGGTGAAGAAGGAGCTGAGCCAAAAGGCGAAGCTCTCTATTTACCGGTCGAGCTACATTCTGACTCTCACCTATGGTCATGAGCTTTGGGTAATAACCAAAAGAACAAGATCGCGGATATAAGCGGCCAAAATGAGTTTCCTTCGCAGGGTGGCTGGGTGCTCCCTTAGAGATAGGGTGAGAAGCACAGTCACTCTGGAGGAGCTTGTAGTAGAGCCGCTGCTCCTCCACATCGAGAGGAATCAGCTGAGGTGGCTCGGGCATCTCTTTTGGATGCCTCCTGGACGCCTCCCTGGGGAGGTGTTCCAGGCATGTCCCCACAGGAGGAGGCCCCGGGGAAGACCCAGGACATGCTGGAGGGACTATGTCTCTTGGCTGGCCTGGGAATGCCTCGGTGTTCTTCCCGAGGAGCTGGCCATGGTGTCTGGGGAAAGGGAAGTTTGGGCTTCCATGCTCAGACTGCTGCCTCCACGACCCGGCCCCGGATAAGCGGAAGAAGACGAGACGAGACAGGTTAACATTCCTATCCCTAAACTTGAGCAACTTGTCTCCTCAGTCCCCAGACGTTTACAGACTGTTGTAAAGAGAAAAGGGGATGTCTCACAGTGGTAAACATGGCCTTGTCCCAACTTTTTTGAGATGTGTTGTTGTCATGAAGTTTAAAATCACCTAATTTTTCTCTTTAAATGATACATTTTCTCAGTTTAAACATTTGATATGCCATCTATGTTCTATTCTGAATAAAATATGGAATTTTGAAACTTCCACATCATTGCATTCCATTTTTATTTACAATTTGTACTTTGTCCCAACTTTTTTGGAATTGGGGTTGTACCTGTTTTTAAATAAGCCACTATGCTATGAATGAGACATATTCAAACTTATCCCATAAGAAAAGGCTAACCCACCTGGCCACTTCTGCTGCAGCCCAACAACAACAACAACAACAATAACAGACTTATCATGATTCAAGATTTATTTGTCACATGTATAATTGTACAAGTACAACAGCAGCGAAATGTCATTGCAATAACTCTGGCAACTGTGCAAATAGTAAGAGTAATATTATAAATTAGTATAAAAATTATAACATGGTGACCTCTGATGCTGTACACCTGCCAGAGATCGATAGGCAGGTCTCCAGCATTATACCCTTGTCCCTGCCCTCACCAGAGACCAACAGGCTAGACTCTGGCACCATACCTATGCCCATGACTGATGTGATGAGCCCCTGCTCCATGCTCAGATCTGAGCCACAGGGTACCCATTTCAGCGACATCTGAGCTGGAGTCCTGACCTGGCTTAGTTTCAGCAAGGATATCCTCATGCCACCACCCAACCCTATTAGTTTCATCAAGTGTGCTGCTTCCAAAGTTTCATGTTTTGTGCACTGTAATAAAAAGATGCTGCACCAAGTCACCACGTAGTCCAAGTCATGCCCTCAGAGATGTGAACTCCAACGTACCTGATGTTCGCTTTCTCTATTGGTGTTCTGAAGATCCTGAGCAGTGTGTCATGGATCCTTGGCTTCTCCCTCTTGAAGAATACCACCATCTCCTTGGTCTTGAAGACATTTAGGTCCATGTTGTTCTGCTTACATCATGATGACAGCATCTCCACCTCATCTATGTCAGCTGTTTCGTTGTTGGAGATTAGGCCTACTACCACTGTGTCATCTGCAAATTTCACAATGATTCATAGGTGACTCATAGGTTTAAAGGAAGTAGAGCAGAGGTCTCAGGAGGCAGCCTTGGAGTGCACTGGTGTTGAGGGTTAGGGTGCTGAAAGTGCAGTTTCCAATCTTCACCACCTGAAGATTCAGTTCACCTGTCAGTCAGGAAGCTCTGGATCCAGGAGCTGAGTGAGGAGCTCAACCTCAGTTCCCTAAGCTTCAATCTGAGGGGGACTATGGCATTCACTGCTGAACTGAAATCAATGAAAAGCAGGAGCATGTAATTCTCCTTACTGATATTCATGTAGGAGAAGGCATCATCAGTACTCTTTTTGGAGTGCTAGGGGAACTGAAGGCGGTTGAATGAGTCAGAAAAATATGAACAGATGAAGTCTTTGAAAAGTCACTCAAAATACTTCATCACCAGTGTTGTGCAAGTTCACACTTAACAAGAGCTAGTTCAAAGTTCAATTTATACAGATTAAAATGAACTAGTTCATATTTGTAGATCACAGTCACAAAAATAAACTAGTTCAAGTTCATTTCTTCCGAATTTCTTTATTGTATGTACAGGGTCTTGAAAAAGTATTCATCCCCCTTGGTGTTTGTCCTGTTTTGTCACATTACAAGCTGGAATTAAAATGGGTTTTGGGGGGATTAGAACAATTTGATTTACACAACATGCCTACCACTTTAAAAGGTGAAAATTATTGTTTTATTGTGACACAAGCAATAATAGGTATTCACCCCCTCAAAGTCAATACTTTGTAGATCCACCTTTTGCTGCAGTTACAGCTGCAAGTCTCTTGGGGTATGTCTCTATTAGCTTAGCACATTTAGCCACTGGGATTTTTGCCCATTCCTCAAGGCAAAACTGTTCCAATTCCTTCAAGTTAGATGGGTTACGTTGGCATGCGGCAATCTTCAAGTTATGCCACAGATTCTCAATTGGATTGAGGTCTTGGCTTTGACTAGGCCATTCCAGGACATTTAAATATTTCTGTGGCAGCGGGGGCGTGGTCAAGTGCCAGTCTGTGACAGGAGGGCGGAGTCAGGGAAGGTAAGCGGCAGAATCACTACACCTGATGGCAATTAACCTGTGTTTGTGTGTCTTCCCAGTGACCGCGCCCTATTTAAGGAGGGAGAGCGAGAGCAGAGGGGCTCTGGCGTGCGCCCCACGCGCTGGAGGACGGCCCGGTGGAGGTCCGCGTAGGCCAACCGGCGGTCAGTGGGGAGCTGTAGTGTGGCCAGCTGTGCCTCTCCCGTTAGGAGGGGGAGAAGGCGTGCCGCGCACTGCTCCATCAGCCACCCCGAGGCTTCTGCGACTTGTTTGAATAGCGTGATGAAAGCCTCGGGGTCGTCCTGCGGACCCATCTTGGTGACGGTGAGGGGAGACGGGCCCGTGGCCGGAGTGCTGGTGGACCCCGCCAACGCGAGGAGGTGCTGGAATGCCTCGCGGTCTTCCTGCTGGGCCAGCGCCAGGGCTTCGAAGCTTCGCTCCTGTTCCTTCCGGAGAGTGATGAGTGCCTGGTGCTGGCTTTGCTAGGCCGTGGTGAGGGCGTGGACCAGGTTGGCGAACGGGGAGGACTCCATGGGGCTGATCTGCTGGTGCTCCAATCTGATCCCGGGTTTCGGCACCACTGTAATGGTTCACTAGGCGTGGGTGGAGCACAGAGGACGGCAGGACAGAGATCAGGTTTGACAGGGCGTTTTATTGCCACACTTTTCAGTATAACACTTATGTATGCACTTTTCAGACACACACACACTCAGCGTCTGGTTCAGGAAGAGCCCCTCTGCTCTCACTCTCCCTCCTTAAATAGGGCGCGGTCACTGGGAAGACACACAAACACAGGTTAATTGCCATCAGGTGTAGTGATTCTGCCACTTACCTTCCCTAACTCCGCCCTCCTGTCACAGACCGGCGCTTGACCACGCCCCCGCTGCCACAATTTCCCTTTAAACCACTCCAGTGTAGCTTTAGCAGTATGTTTAGGGTCATTGTCCTGCTGGGATGTGAACCTTTGTCCCAGTCTCAAACTTCTGGCTGACTCAAACAGGTTTTCCTCCAGAATTGTCCTGTATTTAACATAGGAATGGTGTTCTCAGGGTGTTGGGTTTGCGCTACACATGGCATTTCCCACGATGGCCCAAAAGATCAATTTTAGTCTCATTTGACCAGAAAATCTTCTTCCATGTGTTTGGGGAGTCTGCCACATGCTGCTGGGCAAACTCCAAATGTCTTTTCTTAAGCAATGGCTTTTTTTCTGGCCACTCTCCCATAAAGCCCCACTTTGTGGAGTATACAGCTTAAAATGGCCTTATGGACAGATACTCCCATCTCTGCTATGGATCTCTGTAGCTCCTTCTGTGTTATCTTTGCTGTCTTTGTTGCATCTCTATTTAATGCCCTCCTTGCCTGGTCTGTGAGTTTTAGTGGGCAGCCTTCTCTTGTTAGGTTTGTAGTGGTGCCATATTCTTTCCATTTTGCTATAATGGATTTAATGGTGCTCTGTGGGATGTTCAAAGTTTGCGATATTTTTTATAACCCAATGCTGATCTATACTTCTTCACAACTGTATCTCTGACTTGTTTGGAGTGCTCCTTGGTTCTCATGTTGCTTGCTTAGTAGTGTTGCAGAGTCAGGGTCCTTCCAGAACAGGTTGATTTTTACATACATCGTGTGACAGATCATGTGACACTTTACACACAGGTGGATCTTAGTCAACTAACGATATGACTTATGAAGTTTATTGGTTGGACCAGCTCTTACTTAGGGGTTTCATATGAAAGGTGGTGAATACCCATGCACACTCCAGATTTCTGTTTTTTTCATCTTAATTATTGTTTGTGTCACAATAATAATAAAAAATGCACCTTTAAAGTGGTAGGCATGTTGTGTAAATCAAATGTTGCTAACCCCAAAAAAATCCATTTTAATTCCATCTTGTAATGCAACAAAACAGGACAAACACCAAGGGGGATGAATACTTTTGCAAGACACTGTATACTACTATAGAAGCATATACTACTTTTAAAATCTAAGAAAAAAATACAATGTGAGGATAGGTTCCATCATGTAGCATGAAGGAGGACAACTAATATTACGAATGCAATTTCTCAGGTGCCACTATGAAATGCCTTTATTCTGATTTTTTGGTGGTTGGCAAACAGCTTTTTGATGCATTACTGCCAAATTTTGGTTGGGACCTTCTGGTCATGAGCAACGTTCACTCTTACTAGAGTGAACAACACTCATGTTCCCATTCGTTAGTTTGAAACTGATTTGTTCAGTTCACCATTCACCAAAAATATGAGCAGTATGTAGCACTGTTGCCTCACAGCAAGAAGGTTCTGGGTTTGGACCTCACAGCCAATGGGAGCCTTTCTGTGTGGAGTTTGCATGTTCTCCCCATGTCTGCATGAGTTTCCTCCGGGTGCGCTGGTTTCCCCCACAGTTCAAAGACATGCAGGTTAGGTACAAGTACCCAGCCACTGGGGTTGCACAAGCCAGTGCATACTTAGTGCTGGTCCCAAGCCTGGATAGATTGGGGAGGGTTGCATCAGGAAGGGCATCCAGTGTAAAACCTATGCCAAATCAAATATGTGGAACAAATCTGCTGTGGCGGGCGGCATGGTGGTGTAGTCATTAGCACTGTCTCCTCACAGCAAGAAGGTCCTGGGTTCAAGCTCAGTGGCCGACAAGGGCTTTTCTGTGTGGAGTTTGGATGTTCTCCCCATGTCTGCATGGGTTTCCTCTGGGTGCTCCGGTTTCCCCCACAGTTCAAAGACATGCAGGTTAGGCTAATTGGTGACTCTAAATTGACCATAGGTGTGAAATGTGAGTGCGTGTGAATGGTTGTTTGTCTCTATGTGTCAACCCTGCGATGATCTGGTGACTTGTCTAGGGGGTACCCGCCTTTCGCCCATAGTCCGCTGGCATAAGCTCCAGCTTGCCTGCGACCCTGTACAGGATAAGCGGCTACAGATAATGGATGCATGGATGGATGGATGGATGGATGGATCCGCTGTGGCGACCCCTAATGGGAGCAACCAAAAGAACAGGAAGAAGATCATGTAATGTGGTAAGAGCAGTCTCTGTGTCCACCTGTAGTGCGATATAAACACTGATGGCCATTACCGTAGAGAACTCTGGGGCAGGGACAAAGGGCGACAGAGGATCACTAGATGTTCAAGGTCTATTGATCTGGAATGATATCACTTGCCTGGGTTCCGGCTATGGGTTAAATAGTACATCACCAACAAGGTGCTGACAGCAGGGCATTTTTGGTGCAGTGTGGCAGATGAACCCAACAGGGTCAATGGCATAGCACCAGATGTCATGTGGAAGAGCCACTCAAATGGCCAATGGATGGCATCACTCGACAAGTCAGTTGTCACTGCGGGGCAATTTCCATACCCATCAGGTCTATGGCACTTTTGTGCATCACTTGGCATCAGGTCTGGAGGTCCAGAGAGAGAACACAATGGGGACACAACATCATTTGTCCTATCTTACTGTGCAAGGTGCTTTGCTAGGAGAGGAGAATAGTATACAAGAGCTCACAAGGCCAGACATTCCATGGCGGCTTGGCTGGGCCATTAGTGCCACCACTGCAGACGGCTCTGTCGCTCTGATGTGGGCCTTTCAGCCCACCTGTGTTTCTGTGCATCCTAATGAAGCAGTCATCATCACTAGTGATGGACAGCCAAGGATGATGAAATGTTCAAGGTTGGGCAAGAAGGAGTGCAACAGAAACATTGCTTGGATCACACCAGTTGTTGTTGGTCATGAAACACTCTACCAACTTTAGATTTGCGAGATTCTTCTGTCCTGTCCCTACAACCATAGAGAATATTTTGGGTGGTTGAATGGCATGATCTTTCAGTGCAGGGGAGAGCCATGTCTCTGTCCTGTATGTCCGTTTAGAAGTGAACCTGGGCCCTCCCTGATATTGTCCAGCTTGTTATCCAAGGATTGACCATTTGCAAGCAGGATACTGGCATGTTTCCCTCTGTGTTTCTTCTTTTTCCTCTTTTTTTAATTGTTAACATTATTTGTAAGGTGTGGAATTTTAGCACTTTGTTGTCAGTCTATTGTTTTTTTTTTCCAGTCAGAATTTTGGCCAAAGGGTGCAGTTTTCTGACCATTTTCAGTGTACAAAAAATATTCCCCACCTACCATGACAAAAAGTGACAGATCATCTTTCAAGCACCATGAGGTTGGCCAAAAATATTTTTAAAATATTTTAATGTGAAATGGAGGATGGAGGTTGGGCTTCAGCAAGCATTAGTTAATATCAGAGAGTTCAAGTCACCTTGATTGTTTCATTTTTTCATGGAGAACCCCCCCCCCCCAAAAAAAAAAAAAAAACAGGTGTATTTTGGAGATGTTCCATGATAAAAATGAGGAGCTCCTGTGCAAAATGTTCAAAGGTTGGCAGGTTTGATAAAGTTTCCTTCAGAACAATAATAAATTATGATATACTGTATGTTGCACCCTTCTCATTACAGTTTTTTATATGTCACATCATGATAACATCATCTATTGTTAAATTCATGGCAGGATTTCTGTTTCCATTTGCTGATTTTTGACTCAAGCCAAATATGGTACTACCAAATTAAAGATTTTCATGAACAAATTCTTTGTATCTAATATTGGAAGCTTTGCAGCACTGTTGATACAAGGGTATTATGGTGTAGATGGTATCAGTACTTACTAATACACTGATTGGCAGAGTCTGCAGTGGCACGAGCCCATGGCCGGTCCCGGTAGAATGGGGCACAGTTTTGGCAATCTGTCCCAGCAGTGTAGTGCTCACATACACACACTAAATGGCCTTGCTCATTTGGCACACACTCACTTGCATGCCCATTACACTTGCATCTGTAGATTGATAAAGATTGAGAAGTATGAAAAAAAAAAAACAACAATGCTGTTTTGGATATCAAGTCAAGTCAAGTCAAGTTTATTTGTATAGCGCTTTTAACAATAAACATTGTCGCAAAGCAGCTTTACAGAATTTGAACGACTTAAAACGTGAGCTAATTTTATCCCTAATCTATCCCCAATGAGCAAGCCTGTGGCGACGGTGGCAAGGATATAAAACAATATATTTGACACTAAACTACTCACCCCATTTCCAGAAAAGTTTTTCAATAGTTTTACTGACCAACTTAAGTATATATTATAAATATAAATGAATTTAAAACTTGACAGCTACAACACACTCAAAAATTTGGGACAGAGGTAAAACAAGACTGAAAAGTTCATAGGATATTCAAGTAACACCATTTTGGAACATTCCACAATAAGCAGGTTAACTGCTATCATGATTGGGTATAAAAGAAGCATGCACCAAAAGCTCAGTCTTTGCAAGCAAGGATGGGTCATGGCTCACTCTTTTGTGCCAAAATTTGTGAGAGAATTGTTAGTCAGTTCAAAAAGAATATTTCTCTATGTAATATTTTAGGTCTTTCAAAATCTACACTACATAATAGTGTGAAAAGATTTAGGAAATTCGGAGACATCTCAGTGTGTAAAGGGCAAGTGTGGAAACCACTGTTGAATGTGTGTGATGTTTGAGCCCTCAGGTGGCACTGCCTGAGAAACCATCATGCTAGTGTGACAAATATAGCCACATGGGCTCAGGAGTACTTTGGAAAACCATTGTCACTTAACACAGTCCACCACTGCATCCAGAAATGCAACTTGAAACTATATTATGCAAGGAGGAAGCCATTCATCAACTCTATTCAGATACACCGCCAATTTCTCTGGGCCTGAACTCATCTCAGATGGACTGAGACAGTGGAAACGTGTGCTGTGGTCAGCTGAGTCCACATTTCAGCTTGTTTTTGGGAAAACCGGATGTTGAGTTCTCAGTGCCAAAGGTTAACACAACAGTTTGTGAACACAACAGTTTGTTATCAGAGAAAGGCACAATAGCCAGTACCTGTGATATTATAGGGGTGCATCAATGCCCACAACATGGGTGAGTTTTATGTGTGAGGTGTATGTGAAGTTATATATGATATATTGTGATATATTGGGGCATATATTGGGATTTTAGAGTGACATATTCAGCAAGGCAACGTCTCTTCCTGGAAAGTCCATGTTTATTTGAGCAGGACAATGCCAGACATCATTCTACATGGGCTACAACAGCATGGCTTTGTAGACACAGTGCGTGTGCTTGACTGGCCTGCTGCCAGTTCAGCTGTGTCTCCTATTGAGAATGTTTGGAGCATCATGAAGACGATAATCAGACAACGCTGACTACAGACTGTTGAGCAGCTGAAGTTTTGTATCAAGCAAGCATGGACAAAAATTCCAATTGCAAAACTGCAACAGTTACTACCCTCGGATACCATACAATTAAATAGTGCTATTAAAATTAAAGGTGATATAATACAATGGTAATAATGCCTCTGTCCCAACTTTTTTTGAGTGTGTTACAGGCATCAAATTCTAACTTAACTGCTATTCACAAAATACAATTAAGTTGGTTAGTAAAACTATTTTTTTTAACCAGCATTCTTTTTTATTGCTGTTATAACAAGACAACAGGAACAGGAAAATACAAAGAAATACAGTTACATGTCTTGAACGAACATGCCGGCGTGTGGATGTTTCTGTACTTCCGTCTATCAGGCATTTATAAATTTTGGAAATTAAACCTCTCCCTAAACAATTTGTATGCATTAATTTTTCTATGGTAGACATTTCGGGGATGCATAATGTTTGATTTTGATGTGTTCTGATGAAATTTCTCAGCTGTAGGTATTTAAAAAAATGATTGCGGGGTATGTTAAATTTATCGACTATTTCTTCAAATGTCATCAGCACATTTTGCGAGTTATAAAGATCTCCTATTTTTCCCAGCCCCTTAGTGGCCCAAGATTTAAATCCCCCATCTGTTTTACCTGGAGGGAAGGAGTCAAATACCCTCCTAGAACTGCCACCTTATTGTGGTGGAGGGGTTTGTGTGCTTGAATGATCCTAGGAGCTATGTTGTTGGGGGCATTATGCCCCTGTCAGGGTTTCCCAAGGCAGACAGGTCCTAGGTGACAGGCCAGACCAAGAGAAGTTCACCAAAATCCCTATGGAGAAAAAAACGAGGACCGTGACGTCGCCCGGTATGACGCAGCCGGGGCCCCACCCTGGAGCCAGGCCCGGGGTTGGGGCTCATATGCGAGCGCTTGGTGGCCGGGCCTTTGCCCATGGGGCCCGGCCGGGCTCAGCCTGAAGAGGTGACGTGGGCCCGACCTCCTGTGGGTTCACCACCCACAGAGGTAGCAGTAGGGGACTGGTGCAGTGTGGATTGGGTGGCAGTCGAAGGCAGGGGCCTCGACAACCTGATCCCCGGACACAGCGGCTGGCTGTTGGGACATGGAATGTCACTTCGCTGGGGGGGAAAGAGCCTGAGCTTGTGCGGGAGGTTGAGAGGTACCGGCTAGAGATAGTCGGGCTCACCTCCACGCACAGCTTGGGCTCTGGAACCCAGCTCCTCGAGAGGGGCTGGACTCTCCACTTCTCTGGAGTCGCCCGTGGTGAGTGGCAGTGGGCTGGTGTGGGCTTGCTTATAGCTCCCCAGCTCAGCCGCTATGTGTTGGAGTTTACCCCAGTGAACGAGAGGGTCACCTCTCTGTGCCTTCGGATTGGGGAGAGGGCTCTTGCTGTTGTTTGTGCCTACGGCCCAAATAGCAGTGTGACAGACAGTTTGTGAACACAACAGTTTGTTATCAGAGAAAGGCACAATAGCCAGTACCTGTGATATTATAGGGGTGTGATATTATATCCGGCCTTCTTGGAGTCCCTGGGAGAGGTACTGAGGGGTGCTCAGACTGGGGACTCCATTGTGTTACTGGGGGACTTCAATGCTCACGTGGGCGACGACAGTGACACCTGGAGGGGCGTGGTTGGGAGGAACGGCCTCCCCAATCTGAACCCGAGTGGTGTTTTGTTATTGGACTTCTGTGCTTGTCACGGTTTGTCCATAACTAACACCATGTTCGAGCATAGGGGTGTCCATAAGTGCACGTGGCACCAGGACACCTTAGGTCGGAGGTCGATGATAGACTTTGTAGTCGTTTCATCCGATCTCCGGCCCTATGTCTTGGACACTCGGGTGAAGAGAGGGGCTGAGCTGTCAACTGATCACCACCTGGTGGTGAGTTGGATCTGCTGGTGGAGGAGGAAGCTGGACAGACCTGGCAGGCCCAAATGTATGGTGAGGGTCTGCTGGGAATGTCTGGCTGAGCACTCTGTTGGGGAGGTCTTTAATTCCCACCTCCGGGAGAGCTTTTCCCAGCTTCCGAGGGAGGCGGGGGACATTGAGTCTGAGTGAACCATGTTCTCTACCTCCATTGTGGACGCAGCTGTTCGGAGCTGTGGCCGCAAGGTCTCCAGTGCCTGTCGTGGCGGCAATCCCCGAACCCGGTGGTGGACACCGGAAGTAAGGGATGCCGTCAAGCTGAAGAAGGAGTCCTATCAGGCCATGTTGACCTCCAGGACTCCTGAGGCAGCTGACGGGTATCGGCAGGCCAGGCGTGCTGCAGCTCGGGCAGTTGCGGAGGCAAAAACTCGGAACTGGGAGGAGTTCGGGGAGGCCATGGAGAAGGACTATCGGTCGGCCTCGAAGAAATTCTGGCAAACCGTCCGGCACCTCAGGAGGGGGAAGCAGTACTCTGCCAACACTGTTTACAGTGTGGGTGGGGAGCTGTTGACCTCGACTGGGGACATTGTTGGGCGGTGGAAGGAATACTTTGAGGATCTCCTCAATCCCACCATCATGTCTTCCACTGAGGAGACTGAGGCTGATGACTCAGAGGTGGACTCGTCCATTACACAAGCCGAAGTCACTGAGGTGGTTTGCAAGCTCCTCGGTGGCAAGGCACCGGGGGTGGATGAGATCCGCCCTGAGTATCTCAAGTCTCTGGATGTTGTGGGGCTGTCTTGGTTGACATGCCTCTGCAACATCACGTGGCGGTCGGGGACAGTGCCTCTGCAGTGGCAGACTGGGGTGGTGGTCCCTCTTTTTAAGAAAGGGGACCGGAGAGTGTGCTCCAATTATATAGGGGAATCACACTTCTCAGTCTCCCAGGGAAGGTTTACTCCAGGGTACTGGAGAGGAGAATTTGACCAATAGTCGAACCTTGGATCCAGGAGGAACAATGCGGTTTTCATCCTGGTCGCGGAACAATGGACCAGCTCTATACCCTTCATAGGGTGCTCGAGGGTTCATGGGAGTTTGCCCAACCAGTCCACATGTGCTTTGTGGATCTGGAGAAGGCATTCGACCGTGTCCCCTGTGGTATTCTGTGGGGGGTGCTTCGGGAGTATGGGGTTCGGGGCTCTTTGCTAAGGGCTGTCCGGTCCCTGTACAAACGGAGCAGGAGTCTGGTTCGCATTGCCAGCAGTAAGTCAGACCTGTTCCCAGTGCATGTTGGACTCCGGCAGGGCTGCCCTTTGTCACCGGTTCTGTTCATAATTTTTATGGACAGAATTTCTAGGCGCAGCCAGGGGCCGGAAGGAATCCTGTTTGGGAACCACAGGATTTCATCTCTGCTTTTTGCAGATGATGTTGTCCTGTTGGCTTCTTCAAACCAGGACCTTCAGCATGCACTGGGGTGGTTTGCAGTCGAGTGTGAAGCGGCTGGGATGAGAATCAGCACCTCCAAGTCCGAGGCTATGGTTCTCGACCAGAAAAGGGTGGCTTGTCCTCTCCAGGTTGGTGGAGAAGTCCTGCCTCAAGTGGAGGAGTTTAAGTATCTCGGGATCTTGTTCACGAGTGAGGGAAGGATGGAGCACGAGATCGACAGGCGGATCAGTGCAGCCTCCGCAGTGATGCAGTTGCTTTACCGGTCCATCGTGGTGAAGAAGGAGCTGAGCCAAAAGGCGAAGCTCTCAATTTACCGGTCGATCTACGTTCCGACTCTCACCCATGGTCATGAGCTTTGGGTAATGACTGAAAGAACAAAATCGCGGATACAAGCAGCCGAAATGAGTTTCCTTCGCAGGGTGGCTGGGCGCTCCCTTAGAGATAGGGTGAGAAGCCCAGTCACTTGGGAGGAGCTCGGAGTAGAGCCGCTGCTCCTCCACATCGAGAGGAATCAGCTGAGGTGGCTCGGGCATCTTTTTCGGATGCCTGCTGGACGCCTCCCTGGGGAGGTGTTCCAGGCATGTCCCCCCGGGAGGAGGCCCCGGGGAAGACCCAGGACACGCTGGAGGGACTATGTCTCTTGGCTGGCCTGGGAACGCCTCGGTGTTCTTCCCGAGGAGCTGGCCAAGGTGTCTGGGGAAAGGGAAGTTTGGGCTTCCCTGCTTAGACTGCTGCCTCTGCGACCCGGTCCCGGATAAAGCGGAAGAAGATGAGACGAGACGAGACGGGAAGGAGTCATTTCCCCATATTGGCTGAAGACAGAGAGAGAGAGGACATTTTTCTCAGATATTTTTTAACTTGATGCCACACTACAATCATATTTTTCAAGATATGATTTTTTGTATTCTTTTTAAGGATTTTAGTGCTTGCTGAGTACAGATATAGTGGGAGGGGTAGACTTAGCTGGAGTTCCTCCATTTCTTTCCAGAGAGGAGCATCTCTATCTGTATAGTAAAACAACAGTGTTCTTAGTTGTGCTGCCCAATAGTACCAGAGTGGGCTGGGACATTTGAGTCCCTCTCTGTCATATGGTAAGTACAATAGTGACAGTCATGTCTGGGGATGTCTGTTATTCCACAAAAATCTAACAAACAATCTTTTAAGTTGAGTGAACAGGTTACTTGGAGGAGGAAGTGGAAGATTTTGAAACAAATACAGTAGTTTAGGCAGTATATTCATTTTAAGGACGTTTATTTTCCCTATTAGCGACACTGGTATGGGTGTCCACCTGTCCAGTAACTTTGCGATTTCTAGCATTAATGGTTCATAGTTACTAGCTACAATATATTTAAGTTGTGGGACAATTTGAATGTCTAGATATGTAAAGCAATCCACAATTTAAAACTGAGTGGCTATTTTAGGAGGACTTTTACTTTCTAATTGATTTAAGAACATTATTGATGATTTTGATTTGTTTAATTTATATCCTGAGATTTTTCCAAATACATTAATGAGTTCTAGTAATTCAGGAATTGATTTTTCCATCTTTTTAAAGAAATATTATTACGTCATCTGCAAATAGAGCCAGATGGTGTTCCCTCTGTCCAATTGATATGCCTGTTATGTTTTGATGTGCTTTTACCGCTATTGCCAGTGGTTCTATAGCCATAATGAGCAGCAGAGGGGATAGGGGATCTCCTTGCCTACATCCTCTTAATGACCTTGGATATATTACGATTAGTCTTAATGACCTTGGATATATTACGATTAGTCATGATTTCAGCATATGGTTCTGTATAAAGTAGTTTTATCCATTTATTAAAGTTTTCTCCAAAGCCAAAACGTGTGAGGATTTCAAATAAAGAGCCATTCCACTCTGTCAAAAGCTTTTTCAGCGTCTAATGACAGTAATGCTGTACTGTATCTGCTGCTCCCTTTTCCTTGAATATTATATTTAGAATTCTCCTAACATTATGAAAGCTTTTCCTACCTTGTACAAAGCCATTTTGATCCTTATCAATAATATACAGAATTATTTTCTCAAGTCTCCTAGCTATTATTTTACTCAAAATTTTTAAATCCACATTTAAAAGACTGATTGGCCTAAAGTTCTCACATTTGTTATTTGGTTTGCCAGGTTTTGGCAGCAAAGTGATTAGTGCTCCCCTTAAAGATGTTGGAAGGATTCCATTGTGAAACGATTCCTTAAACATTTCTAATAATGGTGGCATCAGTCTATGCTTGAACATTTTATAAACTTCAATGGGTATCTCATCTGGCCCAGGGGTTTTCCCTCCTTTGATACTATCAATGGCTACAGATAATTCCACTAAAGTTATATCTTTCTCTAGTTCTCCCTTAATTACTTCTGATATCTTGGGAATGTGGATGCTGTCCAATAAATTATTCAAATCAGATGTATTTGGACCTATTTCTGAGCTATAAAGCTGTTCATAAAATTTTTAGAAGTTTTCATTTATTTCAATTGGGTCCACAATATTTTCATTATTATCCTTTTGCAGTGATTAATCTTTCATTCTGACGTTGTTTGATGCGCCATGCCAGCACTCTGCCAGGCTTTTCACCTTGATCATAGAACGTCTGTTTAAGTCGTAATAAGCTTGATAAAGATCTCATTGTAGATATTTCATTATATTGTGTTCTTAACAGAAGTAATCTTTGGTGGACATCTTGAGAACCTGATTGATAATATTCATCTTCTAATTTCTTTATTTCTGTTTCTGTTAGGGTTTTGCTGGGATTCGAACCTGGTTCGTTGGTGTGATAATCCAGCAAACCCCCACTAGGCCACCAGGGGGATGACTCAAATGCAGAGGCGTGAGGCGGAAGTAGAAAAGGAATCAAAAGGTTTATTTAAACTATATACACTATATACAGGGCAAAACAAAAGACAAAAAAAACCCAAAGAGTATAATCCAAAAGAAAAGCAAAGTGCAAAAATACAAAAGCTAAGAAGATCAAAAAACACAGTACAAAGGAAACTGGAGATAAACATAACAGCACAAAGACTCCGTGACAAGAGGACTGAACTCAGGGGTATAAATACACAAACTAATTAAGGACACAGGTGAAGATAATTAGGCAATTAACACAAACTCAAAACACAGGAACAGTGGCGGCCTCTAGAGGCCAAAATGAACATGACATGAAAAGGAAATAACAGCGGCCTCTAGAGGCCAAAACAGTCCTAGTCCTAACAGGACCCCCCCCTCTAGGAGCGTCTCCTGACGTTCCCAGGGCGATCCGGATGGGCCGAATGGAAGTCCCGACATAGTTCTTTATCAAGGACATCCCGAGCAGGAACCCAGCAGCGCTCCTCAGGACCATAGCCCTCCCAGTCCACCAGATATTGCAACCCGCCGCGGACCCGGCGGGAGTCAAGCAGGCGATTCACAGTGAACACAGTCTGCCCCTGGAAGATGCGGGGGGGTGGGGGGTTCCTAGGGGCAGGGGCATATGTAGACGTCAGTACGGGCCGTAACAGGGAAACATGGAAAGTGGGGTTGATCCTCAGAGTCCGGGGCAACTGGAGCCGGTAGGAGACAGGGTTCACCCTGCGCACCACCTTGAAGGGGCCAATGTAGCGAGGAGCAAGCTTGCGGTTCTCCACCCGCAGTGGAAGGTCCTTAGTGGACAGCCAAACACGCTGCCCAGGGCGGAAAGCGTGTGCAGGTCTTCTATGGCGGTTGGCCTGAGTCTGGTTGGTTCTGGAGGTCTGTATGAGGGTCTTCCTGACCTTGCTCCAGGTCTTGCGACACCGTCTCACATATTGGTTGACCGAGGGCACCCCCGCGTCCTCCTCCTGGTCCGGGAACAGAGGTGGCTGGAACCCGAATTGGCACTGGAATGGCGACAGCTTGGTGGCCGATGACTGCAGGGTGTTGTGGGCGTACTCCGCCCATGGCAGCCAGGTGCTCCACGATGTCGGGTTATCCATAGCCAGGCCTCGCAGGGTGGTTTCCAGGTCCTGGTTGAGCCTCTCCGTCTGACCATTGGACTGTGGGTGAAACCCAGAGGAGAGGCTGGCAGTGGCTCCGATGACCTTGCAGAACCCGTGCCACACTCGGGAGGAGAACTGGGGCCCTCGGTCTGAGACGATGTCCTGTGGAAGACCAAAGACTCGGAAGACATGATTAAACAAAAGTTCCGCAGTTTCAAGAGCAGAGGGGAGTTTGCACAGTGGTATGAAGCAGCAGGCCTTGGAGAATCTGTCAACTAAGACCAAAATGACCGTGTTACCTTGTGACTCAGGGAGACCCGTGATAAAGTCGACTGCTACGTGGGACCAGGGACGCCGGGGAATGGTCAGAGGATGCAGGAGACCCTGGGGACGCTGTCGTGGGTTCTTGGTTCTGGTGCAAACCTCACAGGACAGGACAAATGACCTTACTTCCTTCTCCATGTTAGGCCACCAGAAGCGTCTTTTCAGGAAGTCCAGGGTCCTCCGAGCTCCCGGGTGGGCGGTGAGAGGGGAAGAGTGACCCCACTGGAGAACCTTGGCCCGGGCTTGATGTGGGACGTACAAGAGGCCTGGTGGCCCCGTCCCAGGACCGGGGTCCTGGCGTTGGGCTCGTCGGACAGCCTCCTCAATACCCCAGCGGACAGGGGCCACAATCCGGGACACAGGGATAATAGGCCCGACTTCATTCTCCCTGTTAGTGGCAGAGAACAGTCTGGACAGTGCGTCAGGTTTGGTGTTCTTGGAGCCGGGGCGGTATGAGAGGGTGAAGTCAAACCGACTGAAAAACAGGGCCCACCTAGCCTGTCGAGGGTTCAGTCTCTTGGCTTGCTGGAGGTACTCCAGGTTCTTGTGGTCAGTCCAAACCAGGAATGGATGTTGTGCTCCCTCCAGCCAGTGCCTCCACTCCTCAAGGGCCAGTTTGACCGCTAGCAGTTCTCGATCCCCCACATCGTACCGGGACTCAGCAGGACTCAGGCGGTGGGAGAAGTAAGCGCAGGGGTGCAGCTTTCCTTCCGAACGTTGAGAGAGCACCGCGCCGACACCACTGTCCGAGGCGTCCACCTCCACGATGAATGGTTGGGAGGTGTCCGGGAGAACCAGAATGGGTGCCGTGCAGAAGCGGTCCTTGAGGTCTTTGAATGCCTTTTCTGCCTGAGGAGACCAGCCATAAGATCCACCTGTCCCTTTGGTGAGGTCTGACATGGGTGCTGCCACAGAACTGAAGTTCCTGATGAACTTGCGGTAGAAGTTAGCGAATCCTAAGAACCGCTGAACCTCCTTAACGGACTTGGGAGTAGGCCAATCCCGGACGGCCAGGGTCTTGGCAGGGTCCATTTGGAGTTGGCCTGTCCGTACAATAAATCCCAGAAAGGAGACCTCGGGAACATGAAATTCGCATTTCTGGGCCTTGGCGAACAGATTGTTCTGTAGCAGCCTCTGGAGAACCTGGCGGACATGGTGGCGGTGCTCCTGCACGGTCTTGGAAAAGATAAGGATGTCGTCGAGGTAGACAAAAACGTATAGGTTAATCATGTCCCTTAAGACGTCGTTGATTAGGGCCTGAAAAACAGCTGGTGCGTTGGTGAGTCCGAAGGGCATCACCTGGTATTCATAGTGCCCAGACGGGGTGTTAAAGGCAGTCTTCCACTCGTCTCCCTGTCGGATACAGATGAGGTGGTATGCGTTCCGTAGGTCCAACTTGGTGAAGACGGTGGCGCCTTGGAGCAGGTCGAAAGCTGTGGACATCAGCGGAAGGGGATATCGGTTGCGCACAGTGATCTTATTCAGGCCCCTGTAATCAATACATGGTCGGAGCCCCCCATCCTTCTTGCCGACAAAGAAGAAGCCGGCTCCAGCAGGTGAAGTGGAGGGTCGAATAAACCCAGAGACCAGGGCATCTTTGAGGTATTCCTCCATGGCCTTGCGTTCTGGCTGAGAGAGTGAAAACAGTCTGCCACGAGGAGGGGTAGTCCCAGGGAGCAAGTTGATGGCACAGTCGTAGGCCCGGTGCGGAGGAAGAACGGCGGCCCTGCTCTTGCTGAATACCTCCTTGAGATCCCAGTACTCTGTGGGAACTTGAGATAACTCGGTGAGATCAGGGGGCTCGGCAGGAGACACAGGAGAGCTAGAGAGCAGACAAGAGGCATGGCATGCAGGGCCCCATTCCACAACCTGGCTTGTTACCCAGTCTATGCGAGGGTTGTGGCGAGTAAGCCAAGGAAGGCCTAGAATAACTGGGAACTCAGGTGAAGGAATCAGGTGCAGGGATATTTCTTCCTTGTGACCTTGAGACTGGAGGAAAACTGGAGAAGTAACTTGGGTGACTCTTCCATCACCTAACGCTTGGCCATCGAGGGCAGACACAGACAGTGGGACTTCAAGAGGTGCAGTCGGAATATTGATGCTTTGGGCGAAGTGAATATCCATAAAGTTCCCAGCCGCCCCTGAGTCTATCAAAGCTTGACAAGAGTGGACAGACTCACCCCAGGAGATGGAGACCGGGATGTAGATTCCTTGGCCAGGGAGTCCGGGAGAGAGGGTAGGCCCCGTCACAACCCTCCCTCGGCTGGACGGGGCGGTCCTTTTCCCAAGAGTTCGGGACATGATGCTCGGAAGTGACCAGGCTTGCCACAGTAGATGCAGCACTTGTCCCTCCTTCTGCGCTCCCTCTCAGATGCGGAGAGGCGAGTACGACCCACTTGCATGGGTTCTGGACAGTCACTGAAGGAGGTAGACGGTCTCCAGGTAGAGGTAGGGAGGCTGGGGGGGCTCAAGGCTTGGTGGCGTTCTCTCATCCTGTTGTCCAGACGAATAGCATGTGAGATGAGGGTTTCGAGGTCACTTGGGCATCCAATAGAGGCCAGACCGTCCTTGATGGGGTCAGACAGACCATGGTGGAAGGCTGACACCAGGGCAGTCTCGTTCCATCCACTTACTGCTGCGAGTGTTCGGAACGAGATGGCGTAATCTGCGACGCTTCCTCCTTGCCGGATGGACATGAGCTTTCGGGCTGCGTCGGTACTGATGTCTGCCTGATCGAAGACCCGAAGCATCTCTTCAGAAAACAGATGGAAATCAAAGCACTCAGGTCCCTGTCTTTGCCAGATAGCAGTAGCCCAGGCTCGCGCCTTACCAGCTAATAAGTTGATCACAAAGGCAATCTTGCGGCGATCCGTAGTGTAGGTGGTAGGCTGAAGCTCAAAGGTGAGTTGACACTGGGTAAGGAACTCTCGGCACTCACTGTGCTTGCCGTCATACCTCTGTGGTGCAGGAAGGCTGGGTTCGCGAGGTGAAGAAGGCAGCATGGCAGGAGGCACTGGAGCAGGAGTGGGAGCTGGATCAGGAGCAGGAGCAGGAGATGCAGGCAGAGATGTCAGCTGTGCCAGGGTTTTCCCAATTTGCTGAAGCAGTTCCTTGTGGCGAGCGAGGGCCTCACGTTGGCTGGTGAGCGTACGTCCATGAGCGTCCATGGTCGCTCCGAAGCGTGTCAAAGCTGCCATAATTCCCTGAAGGTTGGCCGGGTAGACAGTTGAAGCAGCCTCTGCTGAGTCGGTCATGACGGAGTCTTTCTGTTAGGGTTTTGCTGGGATTCGAACCTGGTTCGTTGGTGTGATAATCCAGCAAACCCCCACTAGGCCACCAGGGGGATGACTCAAATGCAGAGGCGTGAGGCGGAAGTAGAAAAGGAATCAAAAGGTTTATTTAAACTATATACACTATATACAGGGCAAAACAAAAGACAAAAAAAACCCAAAGAGTATAATCCAAAAGAAAAGCAAAGTGCAAAAATACAAAAGCTAAGAAGATCAAAAAACACAGTACAAAGGAAACTGGAGATAAACATAACAGCACAAAGACTCCGTGACAAGAGGACTGAACTCAGGGGTATAAATACACAAACTAATTAAGGACACAGGTGAAGATAATTAGGCAATTAACACAAACTCAAAACACAGGAACAGTGGCGGCCTCTAGAGGCCAAAATGAACACGACATGAAAAGGAAATAACAGCGGCCTCTAGAGGCCAAAACAGTCCTAGTCCTAACAGTTTCTAATGATTTTGTTTTCTTGTAAGTTTGTTTGGCCTTCGAGCTAGTAATGTTAATTATTTGTCCCCTAATAAAGGCCTTCAACACTTCCCATCTAATACCTCCTGAGGTTTCTATTGTATTTGTTTCAAAATAGTATTTAATCTGTTCATCTAGAAAAGAAACAAAACCAGTATCTGCCATCCATTTTGCTTTAAATCTCCATTTGGGAATATCACTAGTCAATTTAGAATCATAATAGACTAAAGAGTTTGGAGCATGGAGTATGACTTCATAGGAAACCTCTTTTATTTTATATTTTAGTAATGCTGAGACCAGAAAGAAATCTATGCGGGAATATGACTGATGTGTACTGGAGTAGCATGAATATTTTTTCCCACTGGGATTATCTTCCCTCCAAACATCAATTAGACTCATTTCTTTCATGAAATGAAGAATTACACCCCTGCTCCTCAGATGTGATTGGTCCACTCCTGAACTTTTGTCCTTCTGTGGATCTAAGGTGCAATTAAAATCACCTGCCATAATACAAGCACCAGGTAAAGAAGCAATGGTAAGAAATATGTTTTGGAAAAACTTGGGTTCGTCTGTGTTTGGAGCATAAATATTTATCAGAATTAATTGTTCCCTAAGAATTCTTCCCTGAATAATCAGGTATCACCCAGCCTTATCTTTGATAACTTCATGAATTTGTAGTGGAATAGAATCATGGATCAAAATCATGACACCCCTTGCCTGAGAGCAGTGGCGGCTGGTAGTCTTTCAAACAGGGGAGGCTGGTCGGTTACAATATTTCCAGATTTTAAAAGAAAAAACATCAATTTTGCCCATACTCTTGCCTCTGATCTGGCTGATTGTTGGCAGCGTCACAAACTGTGAAATAACAGGTTCTTTTGGCCCATTAGCCTACTGTCCAATATACATGATGGTGGTGTTGGGGGGGAGGGGTATATTTTAACATTTTATATTTTAAAATTGTGGCATGTTGTTTAAAAATTGATCATTATTGAAAGCAGCTCTTTGTCAGGAACCTCAGCAGTAGAGCTGGGTGCCACACATTTCATTCAATGACACTTTCCCTATATTTTACTTATTTTGACTGAGAAATGTTTAATTGACAATTTTGATAACCCTTCACTTTTAATCCAGGTCTGTAGTGTGAAATGTTCTCAGCTGTGTTTTTGTTTAAAAATGTTTTCCAAATTGTAGCTGTGTTTAATTCATCTCATCATCTCATCATCTCTAGCCGCTTTATCCTTCTACAGGGTCGCAGGCAAGCTGGAGCCTATCCCAGCTGACTACGGGCGAAAGGCGGGGTACACCCTGGACACGTCGCCAGGTCATCACAGGGCTGACACATAGACACAGACAACCATTCACACTCACATTCACACCTACGGTCAATTTAGAGTCACCAGTTAACCTAACCTGCATGTCTTTGGACTGTGGGGGAAACCGGAGCACCCGGAGGAAACCCACGCGGACACGGGGAGAACATGCAAACTCCACACAGAAAGGCCCTCGCCAGCCCCGGGGCTCGAACCCAGGACCTTCTTGCTGTGAGGCGACAGCGCTAACCACTACACCACCGTGCCGCCCGTGTTTAATTCATATCCAGAAAAATATATATTCCAATATAATATACTCAGCATAAACATTTTAAATAGATTCTATATTTTTGGTCCATCCATGACATATTACTAAAGTAGCCTATTTACTGTTGGTGATGTGGGTCACTTGCTGTTAGCCAATTCACTTTCTCGTACCAGGAGAGCTGAAAGGAACGAGTATTATTCCCTACCTTTTTCACCAAGTCAGTTTGAGGCGTTCGTCTACCCTGCTCTTTAATTTTAATTTTTTTCCTCGAAAGGAAGACTGGCAAATGGATTCGCCAAAATTAAATCAGCAATGCTTAGCATCCGTGCGCAACTTTCTTGCTAGCTGACTAGCCCCCTCAAGTTCAAGTTCAGTCACTCAAATAAACAAAATTTCTGGAACTAAGATAGCAAACTTGACAACACTATATTTACACTTTATTTACAATGAAAATATATACAAACTAAAAAAGCTGGTAGAAACCGTATGTAATGAATGAAATTGAAATGTAAGCTGATCTCTTACAATACACCACAGCACTTGCAAATCCGCATGGGACTGAACTGAGATTCGCCGCTGCCTGTCTATATTTGAAACGAGCTGTCAATCAAAGAAAATATCTGGCCGCTTTCACCAGTCACCAGTCTCCTCGCGGAAACTGCCATGTCCCTCCCATGTGAGGCTGGGAGTCCATAGGTGGGCATTTTCGCAGTATTTGTCCAATAACCGTTTTGCATTTTGATATTGAAAAGCGCATAGCTCCCAAATGCCATTGAAGTCCACTGAGGCTGGGAGTCCGTGAGATTCCATGGGTGGGCGTTTTCGCAGTACTTGTCCAATAATCGTCTTGCATTTTGAGATTGAAAAGCGCATAGCTCCCAAATGCCATTGAAGTCCACTGAGGCTGCGCTGCATTGCGCTGTCACGAGGGGGAAAAACTCACGCACACATTAAAGTTATAACGGAATGATTTCGCACTGTAGTGGGTTGAGCACATATATTTCTATGATTCTGGATCTGAAATAGCAATGTTATAAGGTCGGCTATAACATAAGCCTAGCGCAATTCATCCTACATGATGTTCGTAATTTTTAGAGGAGGCTGAGCCTCCCTCGTTGTCTTAGAGCAATCGCCCGTGCCTGAGAGGTAAAGGGAGCTGGCAGAATTTTACCCTTCCACCTCCTCCTCACTTTAAGCTTGTCTTCATGTGTTAGGTGGGTTTCTTGAAGAAATATTATATTAGATTGTAATATTTTAATCCTGTTCATAACTTGTTTCACCTTTTTTGTTTTTGTAGCCCTCTGCAATTCCAGGATGTAATTCTAACCTTTAGATCAACAGACATATGGACAAGTAGTATTGCATTTTCCCAACACTTTGAGTAATTTCAGACTAAACAAAGAAAAAAAATGAATAAAAAACTAAATTATTTCCCTCGGCCATTATCCATCCACCTGAATATTACCCCATCAGGTGTTCCCCCACCTTCATATGCTGGACCTCCAGAAAGCAAAGAGCTGGTCCATACAGCATGAGGATCAGTATAGCTATGCTGGTGTAAAAAAAAAAAAAAGAAAAAACAGAGTAAACGTAACTACTCTGCTACTATTATTCAGAAAATTCCTTTACAACAGCCCAGCAAACGAAAAACGCATCCATATTTGCTTAACTAAGCCGTTCATATTAAATCAGAGAATTGTTCCTTATCAATAGGCTGGGGAAGGAGAGAGATCAGAACTCAGTGTAACAACTTAACTAACTTTCACTCTGCACTCCACTCCTGTCTCTACGCTGTGTCAAGATATCAAAATAATGTTCCATCAGCAGTTTGGGATGACATTTGTTATGGTGTCATCTGCTCATCAATACCTCAGTCTGGATGAATATCCGACTGGATCTTCTTAATGAAGCGCTCGGCTTCGTCGGCACAGCTGAAGATGTGTGAGTGCTCCTTGTAGGTGACTATAAGTCGGGCAGGAGGGATCATACCGTACCGGAGCCCCAGTGAACAGAGTTGTCTCCTTGCCTCCCCGAATTCTTTCAGCTTCTTGTGTGTCTCTGCTGCCATGTCCTGATAGAACCTCACCGTCTGGTTCTTGTAGAGGATCTGTTTTTCGCCCTAGCCACTCTCATCACTGCTTCCTTGTCTCTGTAATTTAGAAACTTCATTATGAGGGTTCTAGGTGCGGAGTTAGTATTATCTGGTCTTCTTGGTCCAAGCCTGTGTGCTCTTTCCACCGTAATTTTCCCCCGGAGTGGTGCTAGCTCCAGCGCCTCTGGTATCCAGCTCTCCAGGAATCCACAGGTGTCTTCACCCTCCGTGCCCTCAGGTAGATTAACAACCCATACATTGGAATGATGTGAGCGAGCTTCTAGGCCCAGTACTTTCTCTTCCAGGTCTTAATTTTTCCCCTCTAAATTTTTCACCTTCTTTTGGAGTGCAGTAACATTGTATTCTGTTGTTGAGATTCTCGTCTCTGCCTGTGTGACTCTTTCTGAGCAGTCTGTAATGTCTCTCCTTACACTTTCAATCGCAGACAGGATGCCATCAAATTTGGATGAGAACTCAGTTTTCATGGTGTTAATAGCTGTCAGTATTTTTGTCAAAGATGTACCGGACTCCCCCCCGGCAGTAGTAATGTCTCCCTCTGACTGTTTCTCAGGGCTAACGGTAGCGGCAGGGCCAGCACCAGCTCTAGCTTGTATAGCCTTGCCGCTAGCGGCCATCTTGGCTTTGGCAGTTGGTGATGCAAAATTCGTTAGGTCGGTTTGGTTTGTCCAGCCGTGATTTGTCTTCCTTTGACTCATCAGTTTTCCTTAAACCTTGGTGTTGTAGTTGGGCTGAATGACGCACAAAATTGAGCTTTTTAGAAAGGATTTGAAGATTGGAGTAGCAGAGCAGTCTTGCACACGTCTATTCAGCAAGCTGCCATAACCGGAAGTCCCAGTAAAACTATTTAAAAGTTTTTCTTTGTACTTTTGTCAGTTAAATAAAGGTTCACATGAATTAACAAATCACAGATTTTTGTTTTTATTGCATTTTGGAAAATATACCAACTTTTCTGGAAATGAGGTTAGTAAATAAAAGATAGAAAAAATAATGCATAAACATTTGTTGAGAATTTAACAGAAAAGAGACTGGTGCATTTTTATGGATCTTTTATGTCTTTTCATCATGCCACAAGGTCACCAATAACTAATTCAATATAATTATACACATATGTTTGGCTGTCTAAACTAAACGACCACCCAGGCACAGAAACATCCACACACACATACAGACACATCCTTCCCCACACCACAAGCACAGCATTCTCCCTTTACAATATCCTGTTTACACTGGAAAAACATTAACCAAAATAAGCTTTGTTCCTGCTGGAGAGCAGATTGTAGGTTTTGCGAGATGTCTTTCATAATATCCATCTCAGTCTTCTGCAAATGTGTAATTGTTCGTGTTGCATGTGACTCCGAAGAGGTTATTTGTCTTTAAGTGACTTTGGCATCGACTTCCAATCTCAACTGATTTTTGTGGTTCTGTAGGCATCAGTATCCAATATTGTGCATGCATGTTTGTGGCTGTGTGCACATGAACATTACCTGCCCCCCACAGAAAAGTCAGAGATGGCATAAAAGTAGGAGCGTAGCACATTGGCATCTTTGAAGAACTCATCTCCAAAGGTGTTCAATCTGTTTAACGAGATCAGTAGGTCTGTAGCTGTCACCCATTCCTGAGGATAGACAGAAGAGGGAGAATGAGAGAATTTGATGAATATTCATTCATTCATTTTTTTTGTCATAGCTGGTGAGAGTCATGGTGGATCCAGAATTCAGGCTACAAGGCATGAATACACCCAGGATGAGATGCCAGTTTACACACTTATTCACACACTCTTTCATAGCTTTCAGCAATTAGAACAGTCACAGAACCCAGAGGAAACCAATAGATATGCAAAATTCCACACAGATAGTAACCAGAGCTGAAGGTTGGAATGTGCTGCAACACTGTCATCCTATGATTAGCTTGTTTACAGCTAAACATATTTAAATATGTTGTGCTGCTCTGATCCTATTTTTAGTTTGACCCTATACTTGAATTCTGAAATTTTTATTTGCATCCAGCTTTTTTTTTTTAAATCCAAAGTAAAAAATGTAGAACATCATTGTGGCTAAATAAATAAAAATAATTATGAAACCCATCCCATTTGGACTGAATTGTCCCATCTTTCATAAATGTTACTGGGAATGGCTACCACTTTCACTGCTGACCATGAGCAAGATAAAGCAGTGACTGAAGATGAATAAATGAACCCTTACTAACCACGCATTGTGTTCAAGATTACTGTATAATAACATTCTGATATTACCTTATGGCAGTGGGGGCATGGTCAAGCATTACCAGAGGACAGTAGGTCCTCTGGCAGGTAATATGTGATGACTGTCATCTGTGTCTGGGTACCACCAGTTTTATTTATTTGTGTCTTTTATGTGCTTTTAGGAGGCCTGTAACCAGACAGAGAGAAAGAGAGAACTGAAAAACATGGAGCTATGTGTGTATGTGTCCTGTGTTAGGGTTTTGCTGGGATTCTAACCTGGTTCGCTGGTGTGATAATCCAGCAAACCCCCACTAGGCCACCAGGGGGATGACTCAAATGCAGAGGTGTGAGGCGGAAATAGAAAAAGTATCAAAAGGTTTATTTACAATATATACAGTCCAAAAGAAATAATCCAAAATGCTCAGAAGATGAAGGGAAAAATAAGAAATATCGAAAGTACAAAAGTCAAAACAAAAGCCAAAAAACCAGAAAAGAAAAGGCAAAAATACCAACGCTCAGAAGATCCAAAAAACAGTAAATACTAGGTGCAAAAGCCCAAAAAGAAAAGCAAAGTGCAAAACCAAAAAGACAAAGGCAAAGAACATGGTACAGAGGAAACTGGAGCTAAACATAACAGCACAAAGACTCCGTGACAAGAGGACTGAACTCAGGGGTATAAATACACAAACTAATTAAGGATAGGGCGGGGCAGGAAACAGGCAATAAGACAAAAACAAAACACAGAACACAGTGGTGACCTCTAGAGGCCAAAACAAACATGACCAGAAAAGGAAATAACAGCGGCCTCTAGAGGCCAAAACAGTCAAATCAAATCAAGTTTATTTGTATCGCGCTTTTAACAATAAACATTGTCGCAAAGCACCTTTACAGAATTTGAACGACTTAAAACATGAGCTAATTTTATCCCTAATCTATCCCCAATGAGCAAGGCTGTGGCGACGGTGGCAAGGAAAAACTCCCTCAGATGACATGAGGAAGAAACCTCGAGAGGAACCAGACTCAAAAGGGAACCCATCCTCATTTGGGCAACAACAGACAGCCTGATTATAATATTAACAGTTTTAACAGGTATAACCCTCAACTGTCCTCATGGGGCCGTCCTTCACAGGAGCGGTGCGATAAAACTCCGAACAAACACAGGGCACCAGGATGGATCAAGCAGGTCCGAGGGGCAGAAGAGGCCAGCATCTCAATCCCAGGATCAACATGTAACTCAGAGGGACAGATTGGGGGGTGGGGAAGAGAGAGAGAAAGAAAACACGTGGTTAGGTATGCCCTAAAAATGAAAAGTATTAAATCTGTGTGGTAGGCTCGCAGAGACGAGAGTCTTTACATCAGGCATAACACACAACAATGGCATGTTAATATGGTAAAATATATCATGACCTGCTCTGGCTGGATGCTTGATTGGGTGATGGGAGCACACTCCTCAGCAATGATGAGATGCAGATGGGACCCTTAGGGCTGGCCAAGACAATTCAGTTACATTTCACCGGGTCTGGGACATGCGACAGAATGTCTGACGGCCGATTCCCTGCAGGCTACGATAGCCAGTCGAGGTCCCCACCGTCTCCACCAAAAGATTTCCTGTTGACTCCATGTAACTCAGAGGGACAGATTTGGGGTGGGGGGGGAGGGAAAGAAAACACAGGTGGTTAGGTATGCCCAATGTCACCTGAATAAGTAGGAACAGTATACATATTGCACCGAGTACAAGCAGGGACTCCGGCAACTAACTATGACAGCATAACTAAAAGGAGAGAGCCAGAAGGTAACACAGGCATGAGGGAGCCCCAGGACATAAAGCAGCCAGCCACTACACCGTCAACAAACTCGAGTGAGCAAGCGAGTGGGGACTGACAGCATCCATACATCCCAGTTTACCAAAACACTCTATGTCTGAGGACCCTCCAGATCTACTCCTTTACCTCATAAACACCATTAACAAAAGGCTTGACTAAACAGATATGTTTTCAGCCTAGACTTAAATGCTGAGACTGTGTCTGATTCCCGAACATTACTTGGAAGGCTGTTCCATAACAGTGGGGCTTTGTAAGAAAAGGCTCTGCCCCCTGATGTAGCCTTCACTATACGAGGTACCAGCAGATAGCCTGCACCTTTTGATCTAAGTAGGCGTGGCGGGTCATAGAGGAGCAGAAGTTCACTCAGGTACTGTAGTGCGAGACCATTTAGTGCTTTAAAGGTCATTAGTAGTATTTTATAATCAATACGAAATTTGATTGGGAGCCAATGCAGTGTGGATAAGACAGGCGTGATGTGGTCATATTTTCTAGTTCTAGTAAGGACTCTTGCTGCTGCATTTTGAACTAACTGGAGCTTGTTTATGCACTTATTGGAACATCCAGACAGTAAGGCAATACAATAATCCAACCTGGAGGTAACGAAAGCATGGACTAGTTTTTCTGCATCATGCAATGACATTAAATTTCTTATCTTTGCAATATTTCTGAGATGAAAGAAAGCTATCTGGGTGATGTTATCAATGTGAGTTTTGAATGAAAGACTGGGGTCAATAATCACTCCGAGGTCTTTTACTGCTGCACGTGAAGAAACAGAAAGGCCATCCAGAGTTACTGTGTAATCAGAAAACTTACTTCTAGCTGTATGTGGTCCTAGTACAAGTACTTCAGTCTTGTCAGAGTTAAGCAGAAGGAAATTAATAAGCATCCAGTGTCTAATGTCCTTAACACATTCCTCAATTCTATTAAGCTGGTGTCCCTCATCAGGTTTTGCAGAGACATACAACTGTGTGTCATCAGCATAACAGTGGAAACTAATACAATGTTTACGAATAATATCGCCCAGAGGTAACATGTATAGAGAAAAAAGCAGTGGACCCAAGACAGAACCTTGTGGAACACCAAACTTTACCTCGCTACGTCTAGAAATATCACCATTTATATCAACATACTGATAACGATCAGTTAGATAAGACGTGAGCCAGGAGAGGGCTGTTCCCTTAACTCCCACAACATTTTCAAAACAGTCCCAGTCCTAACAGGACCCCCCCTCTAGGAGCATCTCCTGACGTTCTCAGGATGATCAGGATGGGCCAAATGGAAGTCCCGACAAAGTTCTTTGTCTAGTATGTCCCGAGCTGGGACCCAGCAGCGCTCCTCAGGGCCATAGCCCTCCCAGTCCACAAGATATTGGAGACCCCCGCGAACCTGGCAGGAGTCCAGCAGGTGGCGCACAGTGAAAACAGTCTGACCCTGGAAGATGCGGGGGGCGGGGGGTTCCTAGGGGCAGGGGCATACGTGGACATCAGTACGGGCCGCAACAGGGAAACATGGAATGTGGGGTTAATCCTTAGCGTATGTGGTAACTGGAGCTGGTAGGAGACAGGGTTAACTCTGCGTACAACCTTGAAGGGGCTAATGTAGCGAGGAGCAAGCTTGCGGTTCTCCACCCGCAGCGGAAGGTCCTTGGTGGACAGCCAAACCCGCTGCCCAGGGCGGAAAGTGTGGGCAGGTCTCCTATGGCGGTTGGCCCGAGTCTGGTTGGTACTGGAGGTCTGGATGAGTGTCCTCCTGACCTTGCTCCAGGTCTTGCGACACTGTCTCACGTATTGGTTGACCGAGGGCACCCCAGCGTCCTCCTCCTGGTCCGGGAACAGAGGTGGCTGGAACCCGAATTGGCACTGGAACGGCGACAGCTTGGTGGCCAATGACTGCAGGGTGTTGTGGGCGTACTCAGCCCATGACAGCCAGGTGCTCCACGATGTCGGGTTATCCATAGCCAGGCCTTGCAGGGTGCATTCCAGGTCTTGGTTGAGCCTCTCCGTCTGGCCATTGGACTAGGGGTGGAACCCAGAGGAGAGGCTGGCAGTGACCCCGATGAGCTTGCAGAAGCCGTGCCACACTCGTCTCGTCTCGTCTTCTTCCGCTTTATCCGGGACCGGGTCGCGGAGGCAGCAGCCTAAGCAGGGAAGCCCAAACTTCCCTTTCCCCAGACACCTCGGCCAGCTCCTCGGGAAGAACACCGAGGCATTCCCAGGCCAGCCGAGAGACATAGTCCCTCCAGCATGTCCTGGGTCTTCCCGGGGGCCTCCTCCCGGGGGGACATGCCTGGAACACCTCCCCAGGGAGGCGTCCAGGAGGCATCCGAAAAAGATGCCCGAGCCACCTCAGCTGATTCCTCTCGAAGTGGAGCAGCAGCGGCTCTACTCCGAGCTCCTCCCGAGTGACTGTGCTTCTCACCCTATCTCTAAGGGAGCGCCCAGCCACCCTGCGAAGGAAACTCATTTTGGCCGCTTGTATCCGCGATCTTGTCCTTTCAGTCATTACCCAAAGCTCATGACCATAGGTGAGAGTCGGAACGTAGATCGACAGGTAAATTGAGAGCTTCGGCTTTTGGCTCAGCTCCTTCTTCACCATGATGGACCGGTAAAGCGACCACATCACTGCGGAGGCTGCACCGATCTGCCTGTCGATCTCACGCTCCATCCTTCCCTCACTCGTGAACAAGATCCCGAGATACTTAAACTCCTCCACTTGAGGCAGAACTTCTCCACCAACCTGGAGAGGGCAAGCCACCCTTTTCCGGTCGAGAACCATGGCCTCGGACTTGGAGGTGCTGATTCTCATCCCAGCCGCTTCACACTCGACTGCAAACCGCCCCAGTGCATGCTGAAGGTCCTGGTTTGAAGAAGCCAACAGGACAACATCATCCGCAAAAAGCAGAGATGAAATCCTGTGGTTCCCAAACAGGATTCCTTCCGGCCCCTGGCTGCACCAAGAAATTCTGTCCATAAAAATTATGAACAGAACCGGTGACAAAGGGCAGCCCTGCCGGAGTCCAACATGCATTGGGAACAGGTCTGACTTACTGCCGGCAATGCGAACCAGACTCCTGCTCCGTTCGTACAGGGACCAGACAGCCCTTAGCAAAGAGCCCCGAACCCCATACTCCCGAAGCACCCCCCACAGAATACTACGGGGGACACGGTCAAATGCCTTCTCCAGATCCACAAAGCACATGTGGACTGGTTGGGCAAACTCCCATGAACCCTCGAGCACCCTATGAAGGGTATAGAGCTGGTCCAGTGTTCCGCGACCAGGACGAAAACCGCATTGTTCCTCCAGGATCCGAGGTTCGACTATTGGTCGAATTCTCTTCTCCAGTACCCTGGAGTAAACCTTCCCTGGGAGACTGAGAAGTGTGATTCCCCTATAATTGGAGCACACTCTCCGGTCCCCTTTCTTAAAAAGAGGGACCACCACCCCAGTCTGCCACTCCAGAGGCACTGTCCCTGACCGCCACGCGATGTTGCAGAGGCGTGTCAACCAAGACAGCCCCACAACATCCAGAGACTTGAGATACTCAGGGCGGATTTCATCCACCCCCGGTGCCTTGCCACCGAGGAGCTTGCAAACCACCTCAGTGACTTCGGCTTGGGTAATGGACGAGTCCACCTCTGAGTCATCAGCCTCAGTCTCCTCAGTGGAAGACATGACGGTGGGATTGAGGAGATCCTCAAAGTATTCCTTCCACCGCCCGACAATGTCCCCAGTTGAGGTCAACAGCTCCTAACCCGCACTGTAAACAGTGTTGGCAGAGTACTGCTTCCCCCTCCTGAGGCGCCGGACGGTTTGCCAGAATTTCTTCGAGGCCGACCGATAGTCCTTCTCCATGGCCTCCCCGAACTCCTCCCAGTTCCGTGTTTTTGCCTCCGCAACTGCCCGAGCTGCAGCACGCCTGGCCTGCCGATACCCGTCAGCTGCCTCGGGAGTCCTGGAGGATAACATGGCCCAATAGGACTCCTTCTTCAGCTTGACGACATCCCTTACTTCTGGTGTCCACCACTGGGTTCGGGGATTGCCGCCACGACAGGCACCAGAGACCTTGCGGCCACAGCTCTGAACAGCTGCATCCACAATGGAGGTAGAGAACATGGTCCACTCAGACTCAATGTCCCCCGCCTCCCTCGGAAGCTGGGAAAAGCTCTCCCGGAGGTGGGAGTTAAAGACCTCCCCAACAGAGTGCTCGGCCAGATGTTCCCAGCAGACCCTCACCATACGTTTGGGCCTGCCAGGTCTGTCCAGCTTCCTTCTCCGCCAGCGGATCCAACTCACCACCAGGTGGTGATCAGTTGACAGCTCAGCCCCTCTCTTCACCTGAGTGTCCAAGACATAGGGCCGGAGATCAGATGAAATGACTACAAAGTCTATCATCAACCTCAGACCTAAGGTGTCCTGGTGCCACGTGCACTTATGGACACCCCTATGCTCGAACATGGTATTCGTTATGGACAAACTGTGACTAGCACAGAAGTCCAATAACAAAACACCACTCGGGTTCAGATCAGGGAGGCCTTTCCTCCCAACCATGCCCCTCCAGGTGTCACTGTCATTGCCCACGTGAGCATTGAAGTCCCCCAGTAGCACAATGGAGTCCCCAGTCTGAGCACCCCTCAGTACCTCTCCCAGGGACTCCAAGAAGGCCGGATATAATATCACACCCCTATAATATCACAGGTACTGGCTATTGTGCCTTTCTCTGATAACAAACTATTGTGTTCACAAACTGTCTGTCACACTGCTATTTGGGACGTAGGCACAAACAACAGCAAGAGCCCTCTCCCCAATCCGAAGGCGCAGAGAGGCGACCCTCTCGTTCACTGGGGTAAACTCCGACACATGGCGGCTGAGCTGGGGAGCTATAAGCAAGCCCACACCAGCCCGCTGCCACTCACCACGGGCGACTCCAGAGAAGTGGAGAGTCCAGCCCCTCTCGAGGAGCTGGGTTCCAGAGCCCAAGCTGTGCATGGAGGTGAGCCCGACTATCTCTAGCCGGTACCTCTCAACCTCCTGCACAAGCTCAGGCTCTTTCCCCCCCAGCGAAGTGACATTCCATGTCCCAACAGCCAGCCGCTGTGTCCGGGGATCAGGTCGTTGAGGCCCCTGCCTTCGACTGCCACCCAATCCACATTGCACCAGTCCCCTACTGCTACCTCTGTGGGTGGTGAACCCACAGGAGGTCAGGCCCACGTCACTTCTTCGGGCTGAGCCCGGCCGGGCCCCATGGGCAAAGGCCCGGCCACCAAGCGCTTGCATATGAGCCCCAACCCCGGGCCTGGCTCCAGGGTGGGGCCCCGGCTGCGTCATCCCGGGCGACGTCACGGTCCTCAGATTTTTCTCCATAGGGGTTTTGGTGAACTGCTCTTAGTCTGGCCTGTCACCTAGGACCTGTCTGGCTTGGGAAACCCTGACAGGGGCACACTCGGGAGGAGAACTGGGGCCCCTGGTCAGAGACAATGTCCTGTGGAAGACCAAAGACTCAGAAGACGTGATTAAATAGCAATTTAGCAGTGTCAAGGGCAGAAGGGAGTTTGCACAGTGGTATAAAGCGGCAGGCCTTGGAGAATCTGTCCACAATGACCACAATGACAGTGTTACCTTGAGACTCAGGGAGACCCGTGATGAAGTCGACTGCCACGTGGGATCAGGGATGCCGGGGAATAGGCAGAGGATGTAGGAGACCCTGGGGATGCTGTCGCGGGTTCTTGGTTCTGGTGCAGACCTCACAGGACAGGACAAATGACCTTACTTCCTTCTCCATGTTAGGCCACCAGAAGCATCTTTTCAGGAAGTCCAGGGTCCTCCGAGCTCCCGGGTGGGCGGTGAGGGGGGAAGAGTGACCCCACTGGAGAACCTTGGCCCGGGCTTGATGAGGGACGTACAGGAGGCCTGGTGGCCCCGTCCCAGGATCAGGGTCCCGGCGTTGAGCTTGTCGAATGGTCTGCTCAATACCCCAGCGGACAGGAGCCACAATCCGGGATACAGGGATGATAGGCCTAACTTCACTCTCCCTGTTGTTGGGTGAGAACAGCCTGGAGAGCGTGTCCGGTTTGGTGTTCTTAGAGCCCGGGCGGTATGATAGGGTGAAATTGAAATGGCTGAAAAACAAAGCCCACCTAGCCTGTCATGGGTTCAGCCTCTTGGCTTGCTGGAGGTACTCCAGGTTCTTATGGTCCGTCCACACCAGGAATGGATGTTGCTCTCCCTCCAGCCAGTGCCTCCACTCCTCAAGGGCTCGTTTAACCGCTAGCAGTTCCCGATCCCCCACATCATAGCGGGACTCCGCAGGGCTCAGGTGGTGGGAGAAGTAAGCGCAGGGGTGCAGCTTCCCTTCTGACCATTGAGAGAGCACCACGCCGACACCACTGTCCGAGGCGTCCACCTCCACGATGAATGGTTGGGAGGTGTCCGGGAGAACCAGAATAGGTGCCGTGCAAAAGCGGTGTTTGAGGTCATTAAACACCTTTTCCACCTGAGGGGACCAGACATAGGACCCACCAGTCCTTTTGGTGAGGTCCGACATAGGTGCTGCTACGGAGCTGAAGTTCCTGATGAATTTGCGGTAGAAGTTAGCGAATCCTAAGAACTGCTGAACCTCCTTAATGGACTTGGGAGTAGGCCAGTCCCGGACGGCCAGGGTCTTGGCTGGGTCCATTTGGAGTTGCCCCGTTCATACAATAAATCCCAGGAAGGAGACCTCGGGGACATGAAACTCGCATTTCTGGGCTTTAGCAAACAGATTATTCTGTAAAAGTCTCTGGAGGACTTGGCGGACATGGTGGCGGTGCTCCTGTAAGGTCTTGGAGAATATCAGGATGTCATCGAGGTAGACGAAAACATATTGATTAATCATATCCCTCAAGACGTCATTGATAAGGGCCTGAAAAACAGCTGGTGCATTGGTGAGTCTGAAGGGCATGACCTGGTACTCATAGTGCCCTGACGGGGTGTTAAAGGCGGTCTTCCACTCGTCTCCCTGTCAGATACGGATGAGATGGTATGCGTTCCGTAAGTCCAACTTGGTGAAGATGGTGGCGCCTTGGAGCAGGTCGAATGCTGTGGACATCAGCGGAAGGGGATAGCGGTTGCACACGTTGATCTTGTTCAGGCCCCTATAATCAATACATGGCCGGAGCCCCCCATCCTTCTTGCTGGCAAAGAAGAAGCCGGCACCAGCGGGTGAGGTGGAGGGTTGAATGAACCCAGAGGCCAAGGCCTCCTTGATGTACTCCTCCATGGCCTTGCGTTCTGGCTGAGAGAGGGAAAACAGTCTGCCACGAGGAGGGGTAGTCCCAGGGAGCAAGTCGATGGCACAGTCGTAGGCATGGTGCGGAGGGAGAATGGCGGCCCTGCTCTTACTGAAAACTTCCTTGAGATCCCAGTACTCTGTGGGAACTTGAGATAACTTGGTGAGATCGGGAGGCTCGGTAGGAGACACAGGAGAGCTAGAGAGCAGACAAGAGGCATAGCAAGCAGGACCCCACTCCACAACCTGGCTAGTGACCCAGTCTATACGAGGGTTGTGGTGGGTAAGCCAAGGAAGACCTAGAATAACTGGGAACTCAGGTGAAGGAATCAGGTGCAGGGATATTTCTTCCTTGTGACCTTGAGACTGGAGGAAGCCTGGAGAAGTAACTTGGGTGACTCTTCCATCACCTAACGCTTGGCCATCGAGGGCAGACACAGACAGTGGGACTTCAAGAGGCGCAGTCGGGACATTGATGCTTTGGGCGAAGTGGATATCCATAAAGTTTCCAGCCGCCCCTGAGTCTAACAAGGCTTGACAAGAGTGGACGGTCTCACCCCAGGAGATGGAGACCGGGATGTAGATTCCTTGGCCAGGGAGTCCGGGAGAGAGGGTAGGCCCCATCACAACCCTCCCTTGGCTGGACAGGGCGGTCCTTTTCCCAAGAGCTCGGGACATGATGCTCGGAAGTGACCAGGCTTGCCACAGTAGATGCAGCACTTGTCCCTCCTTCTGCGCTCCCTCTCGGCTATGGAGAGATGAGTATGGCCAACTTGCATGGGCTCTGGACAGTCACTGGAGGAGGTAGACGGGCTCCAGGTAGAGGCAGGGAGGCCGGGGAGGCTCAGGACTTGGCGGCGTTCTCTCATCCTGTTGTCAAGGTGAGTAGAATGTGAGATCAGAGTTTCGAGGTCACTTGGGCATCCGATAGAAGTCAGACTGTCTTTGATGGGGTCAAACAGACCATGGTGGAAGGCTGACACCAGGGCAGTCTCGTTCCATCCACTTACTGCTGCAAGGGTCCGGAACGAGATGGCGTAGTCTGGAACGCTTCCTTCCTGTCAGACAGACATGAGCTTCCTGGCTGCATCTTTACTGATGTCTGCCTGATCGAAGACCCGAAGCATCTCCTCCGTAAATACCTTGAAGTCAGAACACTCGGGTCCCTGTCTTTGCCAGATGGCCATTGCCCAAGCTCGTGCCTTACCAGCTAACAAGGTTATCACAAAGGCAATCTTGCGGCGATCCGTAGTGTAGGTTGTAGGCTGGAGCTCAAAGGTGAGTTGGCACAGGGTAAGGAACTCCCGGCACTCACCGTGCTTGCCGTCATACCTCTGTGGTGCAGGAAGGCTGGGTTCATGAGGTGAAGGAGACAGCATGGCGGGAGGCACTGGAGCGGGAGCAGGAGCCGGATCAGGATGAGGAGATGCAGGCAGAGGTGTCAGCTGTGCCAGGGTTTTCCCAATTTGCTGAAGCAGTACCTCGTGGCGAGCAAGGGCCTCATGTTGGCTGGTAAGCGTTTGTCCATGAGCGTCCATGGTCACTCCAAAGCGTGTCAAAGCTGCCATAATTCCCTGAAGGTTGGCTGGGTAGACAGTTGAAGCAGCCTCTGCTGAGTCGGTCATGACGGAATCTTTCTGTTAGGGTTTTGCTGGGATTCAAACCTGGTTCGCTGGTGTGATAATCCAGCAAACCCCCACTAGGCCACCAGGGGGATGACTCAAATGCAAAGGCGTGAGGCGGAAGTAGAAAAAGTATCAAAAGGTTTATTTACAATATATACAGTCCAAAATAAATAATCCAAAACGCTCAAAAGATGAAGGGAAAAATAAGAAATATCCAATGTACAAAAGTCAAAACAAAAGCCAAAAAACCAGAAAAGAAAAGGCAAAAATACCAATGCTCAGAAGATCCAAAAAACAGTAAAAACTAGGTCCAAAAGTCCAAAAAGCAAAGCAAAGTGCAAAACCAAAAAGACAAAGGCAAGGAACACGGTACAGAGGAAACTGGAGCTAAACATAACAGCACAAAGACTCCGTGACAAGAGGACTGAACTCAGGGGTATAAATACACAAACTAATTAAGGACAGGGCGGGGCAGGAAACAGGCAATAAGACAAAAACAAAATACAGAACACAGTGGTGACCTCTAGAGGCCAAAACAAACATGACCAGAAAAGGAAATAACAGCGGCCTCTAGAGGCCAAAACAGTCCCAGTCCTAACATTCTGAAATCAGTGAAAGGTGAAAGTTGCAAGAAAAGTGCACCTTTGCATTGTTGCAAGCCTGCCTTTTGTCTCCTCATTTCCCCCTCGAACCCCATAAGTGTTTACTGGTGCTGAAACCCCAGATATTGAAGAAGCTTTATTACCATGGAGTCATTGCCCCTTGCTTTGATATCCAAGATGGCGCCGCGGACGGTTGCCTCAGTACTTCGCTCTCGTACTTTCTACATTTTTGTGTATTTGTTGTGTTTCTTCGCTTGTCACATACTCTAGAGAAGAACCCATAAACATTGAATTAACCACCAGTAAAGTTCTTTCATCGGCTTTCATCAATCCAAAAATTTTTTCAGAGTTACTTGTCAGAGGAGCAGCAGCTCTCTATGGATTATGCCATGGACGCCGGAGACACCAGGGGAAGCGAGCCGGCACGCTCGTCAGACTGAGGCAGCGGAGTTTTCGCACTGCGCTCCTGTCTATTCACCTGGCTAACGTCTGCTCTCTGGCCAATACGATGGACGAACTGCTGCTCCTCAACACAATTATCACAGATTTTAACAGATCTGCTGCCTTGTGCTTCACCGAAACCTGGCTCGGTGAGCACATCCCAGACTCTTCTCTCCATCTGCCTGGATTTCACCTTCACCGAGCGGACCGCGAAACGGAGCTCATGGGGAAAACGAGGGGAGGCGGAGTCTGCTTTTATATTAACGAAGGTTGGTGTACTGATGTCACAGTTCTAAATAAATCATGCAGTCCTCATCTGGAGACATTATTCATAAACTGCAAACCGTTTTATGCTCCACGAGAGTTTTCCTCGTTTATTCTGGTTGGAGTTTACATCCCCCCTCAGGCATGTGTTAATGAGGCGTTACAACACCTGGCTGACCAGATAAACAATGTGGAGAAAAAACACCCAGACTCTTTGCTCATTGTTTTGGGGGACTTTAACAGAGCAAACCTCAGCCACGAACTGCCAAAATATAAACAGCACATTAAGTGTCCCACCAGGGACTCTAACACTCTGGACCATTGTTACACTGTTTTAAAGGACTCATACCACTCTGTCCCCTGTGCAGCCTTGGGACTATCTGATCACTGTATGGTTCATCTTATCCCATCCTACAGGCAGAAGCTGAAATCTGCTAAGCCTGTAGTTAAGACGGTGAGGAGATGGTCTGATGAGGCCAAAGTGGAACTATAAGCCTGCTTTGACTGCACTGATTGGAGTGGTTTTGAGGCTGCAGCTTCAGACCTGCATGAACTGACTGATACTGTGACATCTTACATCAGTTTTTGCGAGGATATGTGTGTGACCACCAAGACCTTCCGCACATACAATAACAACAAACCCTGGTTCACGCAAAACTCAGACAGCTTCGCCAGGCCAAGGAGGAGGCCTACAGAAGTGGGGACAGAGTCCTGTACAAACAGGCCAGAAACACACTGACAAAAGAGGTGAAATCAGCTAAGGCCCTGTCCACACGGCAATGGATTCAGGTGAATCTGATAAAATTGTTTATCGTTTTGGCCTGGCGTCCACATGGCACCAGCGTTTTGGGTGCCCCAAAACGAAATCTTTTGAGAACGGGTTCCAGAGTGAAAAAATCTGGCAACAGAGCCATTGCGAAGTTGTCTGGATGAGTAGAACGGATTTGTTTACAATGACGTCACAACCACATGTGCTTCACGCCAGGTAGAAGTGTAACGAACTTGATGCGAGTTGTCAACAAATCCTATAACTTGGTTCATGAAACGCGCTTACAAAATATTTTGACTGTGAATATTTATTGTGTAATGGTGCAAAGTGAGAGAGAGAGAGTGAGAGAATAGCCCTTAGGGCAGAGTCAATCCCGCCAGCAAAAATAGGGAAAAAAAAGGAGCAATCTCACCTCTTCAGATGTTTATTCCGGACCATTAAAGAATTCTGGAGGATATCAGAATGTTGGAGTACCGGCTTCCATCTACCCCCATTCATTCCTCTTTCCGCATCTCCATTCAAACAACGAGCATGTGATTTAAAGGGACTATATCCATAGGATAGGGAGTGAGAAAGTGTGTGCATGTGACAGTGACAGGGATAGTCACTGTGCGCATGCGCAGTTATGCACATGCGTCTACTTCTATTGTTCTGGTGTCTCCGATGGGACCGTCTTACAGTGCACGTAGTGGTGTGGCATGTGTATTGCATCATTTTCAGCAAGCGTTGCTTTGCCATATGAACCTGATATTTTACTGATCCGTTGCCCATGTGGATGCGATATTTAAAAAAAAAAAAATCTCGTTGCCGTTGTCGTGTGGATGTAGCCTAAGAGGAGCTACATTGAAAGGATCAAAAACAGCCTTTCAGCCAACGATCCGGCATCAGTGTGGACAGGCCTGAAGAATATCACTAACTACAGGAGACCATCCCCCTACACTGCAATGAACCATCAATTGGTTGATGAGTTGAATGTGTTCTACTCCAGATTCGACAAATTCATACCTCTCCCCCCCTCAGACATTAAAGACCCATTCACACCCCCTGCTATTCTGCCTCCTCTCGCTTCTGACCCCACACCAGCACTCAAGATCTGTGAAGAGGATGTTTGTCAGCTTTTTCGCAGACAGAAGATCAGGAAGGCACCTGGCCCAGATGGTGTGTCACCCACCTGTCTGAAGGTCTGTGCTGATCAGCTTGCTCCCATCTTCACCCAGATCTTCAATAGATCCCTGGAGCTGTGTGAAGTCCCCTCATGCTTCAAACGCTCCACAATAATCCCAGTTCCCAAGAAAACCACCATCACAGGACTGAATGACTACAGGCCTGTAGCTCTCACATCTGTAGTCATGAAGTCCTTCGAGAGACTGGTGTTGTCACACCTGAAGGTCATCACAGACCCCCTGCTGGACGCCCTGCAGTTTGCCCACCGGGCAAACAGGTCAGCGGATGATGCAATCAATATGGGACTGCACTACATCCTGCAACACCTTGACTCTGCAGGGACGTATGCCAGGATTCTGTTCGTGGACTTCAGTTCGGCATTCAACACCATTGTTCCAGACATCCTCCACACCAAGCTCACCCAGCTCACTGTGCCCTCCTCCACCTGTCAGTGGATTACAAACTTCCTGACTGACAGGAAGCAGTAGGTGAGGATGGGGAGCATCACATCCAGCACTTGGACTGTCAGCACTGGCGCCCCCCAAGGGTGTGTGCTCTCCCCACTGCTCTTCTCCCTTTATACCAACGACTGCACCTCAAGAGACCCATCTGTTAAACTCCTGAAATTTGCAGATGATACAACGGTCATCTGCCTCATCCGGAATAGTGACGAGTCTGCATACAGACGGGAGGTTGAACGGCTGGTCTGGTGGTGCAGTCAGAACAATCTGGAGCTGAACACGCTCAAAACTGTGGAGATGACAGTGGACTTTAGGAGGAGCCCCCCCACTCTGCTGCCCATCACCATCACCAACAACACTGTGACTGCCGTTGAAAGCTTCAGGTTTCTGGGTTCCACAATCTCTCAGGACTTGAAGTGGGAGACAAACACAGTCACTATCATCAAAAAGGCTCAGCTGAGGTTGTACTTTCTGCGCCAGCTCAGGAAGCTCAACCTGTCTAAGGAGCTGCTGACACAATTCTACTCTGCCATCATTCAGTCTGTTCTTTGCTCTTCCATCACTGTTTGGTTTGGATCGGTCACCAAACAGGAGAAGAACAGACTGCAATGGACAATAAGGTCTGCAGAGAAAATTATTGGTGTCAACCTGCCCTCCATCCAAGACCTATACCTGTCCAGAGTCAGGAAACGGGCAGGTAACATCTCTGCGGACCCATCACACCCTGGTCACAATCTGTTTAATCTTCTCCCCTCAGGGAGGCGATATAGATCTCTGTATGCAAAAACAACCAGACACAAGAACAATTTCTTCCCTCAGGCTGTCTCTGTGATGAACAGCTAAAATCCAGATTCATATATCAGTAATATCACTTGCAAAATATCTGCACACTCATACTGTCATTCTGTGCTCACTGTTACTTATATTTATACTTATTTAAATTTACTATTCATCTTTGCACTATGCACCATATTGCACCAAAAGGGAAATCCTTTCTGTGATGAACAGCTAAAATCCAAATTCATATATCAGTAATATCACTTGTAAAATATCTGAACACTTATACCATCATTCTGTGCACACTGTATACTTTATATTTATTTAACTATTCCATACTTGACTTACCTGGATTACTTTGCACTATGCACCTATTTTTGTTGTTGTTTGTTTGTTTTGTGTATACGCTTTTTTTAATCTGTTTTGTACTACGAGATCTAAGTGAACCAGAGTCAAATTCCTCGTGTGTGTCCACATACCTGGCAATTAAAGTGTTTCTGATTCTGATTGCTGAACTCATCTAAACCCTCACTGGTATCCACTAAATTCAACACTAAGCCTTCCTTGTGGTGCGCATGGAACAGAGGCAGCAAATTCAGGCACTTCTCTAGGCCCAGGCAAAGGATCAAAAGTATTCATCCCCTTGATGTGTGTCCTGTTTTGTCGCATTACAAGCTGGAATTAATATGTTTTGTTTTGTTTTTTTTTGGGGGGGGGGGGTAGCACCATTTGATTTACACAACATGCCTACCACTTTAAAGGTGCAATTTAATTTTTTTTTACTTTTTTTAAATTGTGACACAAACAACAATTAATATGAAAAAGAACAAAAACAAAACAGAAATCTGGAGTGTGCATAGGTATTCAACTCCCAAAGTTAATACTTTGTAGAGCCATATTTTGTTGCAATTACAGCTGCAAGTCTCTTGGGGTACGTCTCTATTAGCTTAGCACATCTTGCCACTGGGATTTTTGCCCATTCCTCAAGGCAAAACTGCTGTAATTCCTTCAAATCAGATGGGTTGCATTGGTGTACAGCAATCTTCAAGTTATGCCACACATTCTCAATTGGATTAAGGTCTGGGCTTTGACTAGGCCATTCCAAGACATGTAAATGTTTCCCTTTAAACCACTCCATTGGAGCTTTAGCAGTATGTTTAGAGTCATTGTCCTGCTGGAATGTGAACCTTCATCCTAGTCTCAAGCCTCAGGCTGACTCAAACAGGTTTTCCTCCAAAATTTCCCTGTATTTAGGGCCATCCATCTTTCCTTCAATCCTGACCAGCTTTCCTGTCCCTGCAGACGAAAAACATCCCCACAGCATGATGCTGCCACCACCATGCGTCATTGTAGGAATGGTGTTCTCAGGGTGATCAGAAGTGGTGGGTTTCCACCACACATGCCATTTCCCATGATGGCCAAAAAGTTCAACTTTAGTCTCATCTGACCACAGAATCTTCATCCATGTGTTTGGGGAGTCTGCCACATGCTGTTGGGTAAACTCTAAATGTGTTTTCTTATTTTTTCTTTAAGCAATGGCTTTTTTTCTGGCCACCCTTCCATAAAGCCCCACTCTGTGGAGTGTATGGCTTGAAGTGGTCCAATGGACAGGTATTCCCATCTCCGCTGTGGATCTTTGCAGCTCCTTCAATGTTATCATTGGTGTCTTTGTTGCATCTCTGATTAATGCCCGCCTCGCCCAGTCTGTGAGTTTTGGCGGCTAGCCTTCTCTTGTCAGGTTTGTAGTGGTGCCATATTCTTTCCATTTTTGTCATGCTCAGCCCCAGACATATACTCTGGAGATTACGGATCTCTCACACCAGCGCCGACCCGGATCCGGGATGGGAATTCCACCTCACCTACATTCACTTCCTGGTTTCACCGCTGCCTATAAATACGCCGTTCTCAGAATGTCTCATTTGCTGCAGCCTATCAAGGTTGCAAGTTTAGCAAGCGAGCTAAACAGGTGCAGAAAGTTAAAGCTTCCCATGGTATTAGCTATTCAGAAGCTGTAAAGAAAGTCCCTAGAATCTCATCATTACTAAAACAAAATGAACGTAGAGAAGTCAATAATGACAAGTCCACTAATAACTGTGAGGGGTGTAATAAGTTGGAAAGGGATGGTCTAGCTATCAATAAGAGCGACTTTGTGCTCTTTATGGCAGAGATTATTAATTGTTCAGCTCAGATTCAGAGTCAAACGGAAAGGATAAAGATAATTGTGAGGTCGGCTGAAAAGTATCTGGGTATCAAAGGATTACTCTGGGAGACAGTCAGAGATTATCTAAACATGGATAGTCAATCTTCTCAAGTTATGTCAAGCTATGATTAGTTTAATGCTGTTAATAATATTACAGTGGAAAGCCAGAAGCTTGATTACTAATGGTCAAGAGTTCAAGAAGTACATTGATAAATTAAAGGAAAAACCTAACATAATTTGTGTGCAAGGTGGCACGGTGGTGTAGTGGTTAGCGCTGTCACCTCACAGCAAGAAGGTCCGGGTTCGAGCCCCGTGGCCGGTGAGGGCCTTTCTGTGCAGAGTTTGCATGTTCTCCCCGTGTCCGCGTGGGTTTCCTCCGGGTGCTTCAGTTTCCCCCACAGTCCAAAGACATGCAGGTTAGGTTAACTGGTGACTCTAAATTGACTGTAGGTGTGAATGTGAGTGTGAATGGTTGTCTGTGTCTATGTGTCAGCCCTGCGATGACTTGGTGACTTGTCCAGGGTGTACCCTGCCTTTCGCCCATAGTCAGCTGGGATAGGCTCCAGCTTGCCTGCGACCCTGTAGAACAGGATAAAGCGGCTAGAGATAATGAGATGAGATGGGGATATACTGCAATTAGAAGGGATAGAGGAAAATGGTAGAGGAGGAGGAGTTGCAACTTTTATCCAAAATGGAATCAGCTATAAAGTTCTTGGGGTCAACAAGAATCATGAGTCAATTGTGACTAAGGTATGGACTAAAAGAGGCCCAGTGAATATAGTGAACTATTATAATCCCTGTGGGAAGCTTGATGAAAATATTCTGGAAAACATTTTGGAGCCAGTAAAAGGTAATTTGGTTTGGTGTGGAGATTTTAATTCACACCATCTGCTTTGGGGCAGTGATCACACAGACTCTGGTTATATAATTGAAGAGTTTATTGATAATAAATGTTTGGTATGCATTAACAATGGGGAGGGTACACAATACAATGGTATCAGCAACACAGAATCTGTCACTGATTTGACATTCTTATCTAGCAAGCTAGCAGGTACTAGTTCATGGAAGGTAGTAAAGAAAACTACAATTGGTAGTGATCATTATCCAGTATTAACTAAAATATGATTAGAAGTGTGCTGTGAAAAGATTAAAAGAATACCAAGATGGAAAATGGAAAATGCAAACTGGGAAAACTTTCAAGTATTATGTGCATTAAGATGCCTTAAGCTAAGGGAGGTGAAAGAAATAGATGTTAATGAATTTAATAGTGTGTTGGTTGATGAAATAATAATGTCAGCTGAGGAATCTATACCTAAAGTTAAAGGAAATGGGAGAAGTAAGAATGTTCCATGGTGGAATAAGGATTGCAGTAAAGCAGTCAAGGCAAGAAATAAAGCTTTTAAGGATCTTAAAAAGTGTCATTCTCAACATGCTTTGATTGAATATAAGAGAGCTCAGGCAGCTGTTAGGAAAACAATTAAAGCAAGAAAGCATACCTTTTGGAGGGAATACTGTAATAGTAGGACGGACTGTGAAGCTGTCTGATGTATGGGGCATGATAAGAAGAATGGGAGGGATTAGAAGGAATCATGAGTTACCAGTCTTGAATAGTGGAAATATAGTAGCCATTAATAATCTGGAAAAAGCTGAACTTTTAGCACAAACATTCAGGAAGGTGCACAGCTCTGAAAACATAACTAAAGAGGCTAGGGCAGTTAGAGGCAACATTTTAAGAAAGCACCCAACTGTCTTAATAAGGAAGGAAAGTTCAGGAAACCCATTGGATCTGCCTCTTACTATGTTTGAGTTGAGGAAAGCCATATCTGCCATATCTGAGGGTCTGCTAATTAAGTTAGAGTCCATGGGAATAGGTGGTAAGGCATACAACTGGATTTTGGATTTTCTATTTGACAGGAAGATACAGGTAAAAGTGTGGTGTATCTGAACATAAACATCTGAACATAAACAGTATATGAAGGGTTAATGGTTGACGCAGGTTACGTTAGCAGTTTAGAATAGACCAATGAGATTGCGTGTGTGGGTCATGTGATGGGGGGGTCCTACAGGTTGGTGTTCAGTTCAATAAAGTGCTGGCAATGTCTGGACACAGATTGTTCCACGCTCTTTTAATTCTTCATAAATAGAAGATACGACAAAAAGTAGGTACAGAGTATTCTGAAATATATACAGTGGAGAATGGTACACCGCAAGGTAGTGTGTGTAGCCCATTATTGTTTAATATCATGATTAATGACATCTTTTTAAACATAGAGCAAGGTATAGGCAAATCCTTATATGCAGATGATGGAGCATTATGGGTCAGAGGACGTAATATTTCACATGTCAAAACAAAAATGCAAGCAGCAATAATGAAAGTGGAAAAGTGGGCAAATGAATGGGGTTTTAGGCTATCAGTGTCAAAGACTCAAGTAATATGTTTTTCAAGAAGGCACAAAATCACTCCTTTTTCTTTAAAGCTTTATGAACATCCTCTTGAGCAAGTCAAAGCTATCCGATTTCTTGGGGTATGGTTTGACGAAAAGTTAACATGGAAAGTACACATGAGTAAGGTAGGAAACAAGTGTAAAAAGGTTATTAACATCCTTTGCTGTTTATCAGAACAGTCCTGGGGAGCCAGCAGAGCAGCTTTGCTTAATGTATACTGGGCACTTATGAGGTCTGTCTTTGATTATGGCTGCATAGCATATATGTCTTCAGCTGAATCTAACATAAAGGTCTTAGATGTACTGCAAGCTCAGGCTTTGAGGATCTGTAGTGGATCCTTTAACACATCCCCTGTACCTGCAATGCAAGTGGAAATGGGTGAGATGCCACGAAGGATTAGAAGAATACAACTTATGTTACCACTTAGAGGGCAATATGCTGATCATCCAGCCAAAAATATTTTAAATGACTTTTGGGAGCATAACAAGTCCAACTTTAGAAGCTTTGGGTGGATAGGTGATGCTAAAGCAGAGAGTTTAGGGCTACATCAGTTGCAGTACAGTCCTGTTGTACCTTTATCCTCTATTCAGCCATGGTTTTTCCCATTACCTTCTGTAGACCTGGGCATTCACTTAGAACAGTGGTTCTCAACCGGGGGGGCGCGCCCCCCTGGTGGGGCACGGAGGTACTCCAGGGGGGTCGCGAGTAGGCTTCATGTATGGAGGAAAAAAAAAATCTGGGGCTAACAGGCTATAGTAGCTAAGCAGATGCAACACATTTACCCATGCCAAAATGCAGGACATTGGACTATTACATACAAATCAATACTATTATAAAATCTATCATCAATCTATCATAAAATCTTGTGTGTAGGTTATTTTAAGCCCGTGACGCGAACATGATGCAACGTCACGTGAGTGAGTCTGCATACCGTGGCCACCGTGTGAGTGCTTGCCACACACACACTAGTCTGGTTTCTTGCCGAGTTAACTCGTGCCGACTCTCGCTAGTCTACTATCATCAATCCATCGATACAGCGCAAAACCCAAACAGTCTTTTTAAAGACTATTACCCCACACTGTATTTTTGCTTTCCCCATTTCAGCTCTACCCAAATAATTTGTTGTTTTTGTTGTTTTCTTACTGCTAGTTTACTACCCCTTTGCCTTTTTCACCCTGCGTGTGAAAAATCCAACTGTCCCACACACACACACACACACACACACACACTAACACACACACACACACACACACACACACACACACACACTCACACGAGTAAGTACACCATTCACACCTCGTTAAAATTTGCAACTATAAAATCCCCGAATAAAGATATCGATCGTGTTTCTCACTGATAAGCCCCATACGTTCCCTCTGGTTAGCCCCCTTAGCCTACTACAGACTTAGCCTACTACAGACTTATCGTTACAACTTTATTACACACGTTTATTCACAAATACTTTAACAAAATGGATAGATTTCTTGTCAAAAAACCCAAGACAACTGACGTAGGTCTACCACCAGCTGCGAGAAAGCTTCGGAGGTACGATGAATCATACCTGCAGTTTGGTTTTACTGTCACCTCTGATCTTCGTCCTCAGTGTGTCGTGTGTGCCGAGGTGCTGGCAAACGAAAGCATGAAGCCATGCAAACTTAAAAGGCACCTCGAAACGAAGCATGCTGGCCTGAAGGACAAACCGCTTGAATACTTTCAAAGAAAGCGTGATGGCCTGCATCAGCAACAGGCAACAATTTCCGTGCACAGCACTGTATCTAAGCAGTGCCTGGAGGCATCATATGTGGTGGCAAAAAGAATAGGTAAGCTAGGAAAACCGCACACTGATGCCGAGAAATTCGTTTTGCCAGCTGCGCAGGACATGTGCAGAATATTCTTCGGGGATAGTGCAGCAGCCAAATTAGGCACCGTGCCACTTTCAAATGACACAGTTGCTCGGAGAATTGCTGATATGTCCAATGATATCAGAGAGCAATTAATACAGTTTATTAAAAATAGTCCATACTATGCCTTGCAGTTGGATGAGTCTACCGATATTGCTGGACAGGCACAGCTTCTTACATATGTCAGGTATGTCAGGGATAAATTAATTGAGGAGGATGTCCTTTTTTGCCGCCCTCTTCAGTCACACACAACTGGAGAGGCCATCTTCAATGTCCTTGATTCATTTATTCGCGAGAATGGGTTGGCGTGGGACCGATGCGTTGGCTTGTGCACGGATGGCGCACGAGCAATGACGGGCCGTGAGCAAGGTCTAGCTGCTCGCGTTAAGCAGGTAGCTCCACTTGTAAAATGGACCCATTGCATGGTTCATCGCGAAGCACTCGCTGCAAAAAAAATGCCATCTCTGTTGGAATCCGTGCTGAACCAATCAGTAAAAATGATCAACCTCATCAAGTCACGGCCGCTAAACTCTCGCTTGTTTGAGGTCCTCTGTCAGGAGATGGGGTCAGAGCACGAACAGCTGCTTCTGCACACTGAGGTTCGCTGGCTGTCCAGGGGGCGGGTGTTACAACATTTGTATGAGCTGCGAGATGAGGTGATGCGGTTTTTGACACAAATCAATTCAGACCTGGCAAAAAATCTGGATGACCCTTTGTGGCTGGCGTGTCTCTCCTATTTGGTCGATATATTTGACCGCTTGAATGGCTTGAACCTGTCTTTGCAAGGCCGAGAAACTCACATTTTGCTTCTCGCAGAGAAAGTGGATGCCTTCAAGCAAAAACTTGACCTCTGGTGTGGCCGCATCAGTCGGGGGAACTGTGATATGTTCCCAAGCCTTGCAGACTTTATCAGTAATGCAGGCACTTCCCACGATTTCTCATCTGTCTTTCAAGCAGCGTCAGAGCACCTGTCGGTAATGAGAAAACAGTTTGCAGCATACTTCACAGAGGATTATCGCTCTTTTGCGTGGGTTCGAGATCCATTTGTGTGTACTGCTGACGAACTTCCAGTTGACATGCAGGAACAGCTTATTGAGCTGAAGAGTGACAGTAGACTTAAGGCAGTCTTCACCTCATGCCCTCTTTCGACATTCTGGGCAGCATTGATGCAGGAGTACCCGCAACTGTGTGACGTAGCCTTGAAACTGCTCATCCCATTCGCATCGACCTACTTGTGTGAGGCAGGATTTTCAAAAATGACTGCGCTCAAAACGAAATATCGCAATCGTGCGCAAATTGAGGATGACTTGAGACTGTGCTTGTCAAACATTTCACCAAGAATCGAGGATCTTTGTAAGGCAAAGCAGGCTCAGGTCTCGCATTAACGCAAATGCAGATCACAAAGGCACAGTAAAAAGTAAAACCTAAATTCACGCCTGGTCCCAATTCCCAATGATATCAATAGCCAGCTAATGATAAGCCTAATAAAATACCTAATAAAAACACTAATAATAATAATAATAATAATAATAATAATAATAATGCCTATTAATAATAATAATAATAATAATAATAATAATAATAATATCAACAACCAACAACAGCAATAATAATAATAATAATAATAATAATAATAATAATAATAGGCCTAATAATAATAATAATGCCTGAAAGAACATAAGTCTTGTACGACTGCCAACAGCTTAGTAATGATAATAGGCCATAATAATAATAATAATTATAATAATTATAATTATAATAATGCCCGAAAGCAGATTAGAAATGTGGTGCTACTGCCAATTATAACAATAGCCTAATAATGATAATAGGCCTATGTATTTCTATGGAATGGATAATGCTACTACTGCTGCTACTGCTACTACTACTACTACTACTACTAATAATAATAATAATAATAATAATAATAATAATCTAGCCCAGGGCTAGCTATCTATCTATCTATCTATCTATCTATCTATCTATCTATCTATCTATCTATCTATCTATCTATCTATCAGTCGATATAAGGTGCTGTAGGTCGGGTGGCGTCACTGCGGGTGAGTGTGTTTGGGGGGGGATGGGGCGGGGCGAGAAGAGGGGCCCCCAACTGCAATGAACCAGCTTTGGTGGGGCCCAGGTTGCAAAAGGTTGAGAACCCCTGACTTAGAAATTAAAAAGAAACCAAAAGAGGTGACAGTAGAAACCATAGTGCAGAATTATTTAGAGTTACATTTTTCATGCCATACATTCATATTCACAGATGGATCAAAAGATCCAGAAAGAGAGTGAGCATTTTGAAAAGAATAGATGGCAACTTATCTGTTTACACTACAGAGTTAGTAGTGATCTGGTTGGCCCTGGAATGGATAAAAGAAAACAAAATTCACAATACTGTCATCATCTCAGATAGTTATTCAGCTCTACAAAGCATACAGTCAGGTAGATCATTCAGGGACGACCTCATCAATGAAGTACTGTATACAGTACATTATTCCATCTAGAAGCAGTAGGAATAGTAACCAATTTTCTTTGGGTACCGGCACATGCTGGTGTTGAGGGTAATGAGCAGGTGGAAAAGTTAGCCAAACAAACACTCAAGCATAAAGAGGTAGATTTACTAATCCCTGTGAGTAAGGTGGAGGCTAAGGTCCTTATAAAGAATCATGCCAAATCAATCTGGCAGGAATACTGGGATGACAATGAAAAGGGTAGACATCTGTACAACATCCAAAAACAGGTGGACAAAGGAAGAATGGAAGGAAGAAGTAGGAAAGATGAGAGCATGATAACCCGTCCAAGAATTGGTCACACAGGGCTTAACGGTACACTAAAAATAATAGGTAAACATCACATAGGAAACTGTGATTACTGTATTAAAACACTGTAATTAAAAAAATTAAAATTAAAATTACTGTAATAAAACACTGATTAGTGTTTTATTTCACTGCAAACAGTATGTGGAAGAAAGAAGAAACCTTTGTAAGTCATTAAGCACAGTGAAACACAGCAGTTTTAACCTACCTGGCATCTTGGGTAAGGCATCTAGCCATATATATCATTTTGTTCTCAGATTTCTCAAAGAAACTGGGCTAGCCCAGAGGATATAAGTTTTTTTTTTTTTGTTTATTTAATCCAATATCTACCTGTTCCACACTCCAGCCCAGTTGGTGGCGGTAATGCTCCTTTAAGTTGGTTGCCAACCGCCATAAAACCCTAAAGAAGAAGAAGAAGAAGTCTCGTTTGCTACTCTAGCCATTTCTGTGCCTTTTTGCGTCTCATGGTTTTTTGCTCTAGCTCTTTTCCTGGTTTATAGTTTTTTGCACTAAGGTTTTTTTCTTGTTCATGTTTTTTTGCACTAGCATTTATTCTTGTTCATGTTTTTTTTTGCACTTGCATTTTTGCCCTTGCCTGTCTTGTGTTTTTGTTGTTTTTTGTCTCTTTTTTTCCTGAACTATTTTTGTCATTTGTTTCTTGTCTTGTTTGTTTACCTTTTTACCATGCCCTTTTTTCCTGGATTAAATCACCTTATTTATTGGATAACTGTCTGTGTTCTGCATTTGGATCCTATCTCACCACACCTCCACCACCCCTAACAGTACGTTCTGGCTAACATGGATCCAGCGGAACTCACCAATCTGAGAACGGCCATCCAGCAGCAAGGGACTCTCCTCGGGACCCATCAACAAGACCTCCAGCAGATCACCCAGAACCTCGACACCCTGTTCTCCTCACCACACAGATGCAGCACTATCAAGCCATGCCTACCCCTGTCCAGCCGTCTCTTACTTCAGCTCCTGCCACTGCTTTTCTCCACGAGTTGAGACTCCCAGCGCCTTAGCCCTATGATGGAGAGCCAGGTACTTGCAGATTGTTCCAATCTCAATGCTCATTGATCATGGAGCTGCAACCTCTGATCTTCCTCAAAGAACGCTCCCAGGTGGGGTATATCATCACACTCCTCACCAGCAAGGCCAGGGAGTGGGGAACAGTGGTCTGGGATGCCGATGCTCCCTGTTGCTCCAGTTTCAAAGATTTATTCAAGGAGATGGAGCAAACTTTTGACCATTCTTTGTCTGGCCGGGAGGCAGCTAGGGAACTCATGGAGCTGTGGCAGGGCTCCCGGTCTACTTCGGACTACGCCATTGAGCTCCGAACGTTGGCAGCATCATGTGGTTGGAACGAGAGCACCCAGGTCGACGTGTTCCTGCATAGCTTGTCTGATGCCATTAAGGATGAACTGGTATCGCAGGAACTGCTGTTGGACCTCTCCAGTCTCCTGGACCTCGCCAACCGTATCGATGCCCAGTTCCAGCAACAGAGGAGAGAGAAGACCCGACCCAGCTTCACCTCTCCACCTCCCGCCTCATCCATCGAACCCATACAGGTAGACCGGGTACGGGTGTCAGCAGAGGAATGACAGTGCCAGCAGAGCACAGGGGCCTGTTTCTACTGTGGTCAGCAAGGACACATCTGCCGAGCCTGCCTGCTAAAGGGAATGAGACCACCAGCGAATCGAGGGGCCCTGGTGGGCAATGCTCAGAACCAGGCCCCCGCTGATCAACCGTTACTCCCTGTCATCATCATCCATGACAACCAGCATCACCATCTCCAGGCCTTCGTTGACACAGGGGTGGACAGGAACCTGATTTGCTCCGCCACCGCCAAGCATCTGGGAATCACACTACTCGCCCTCGACGTCCCTCTCACAGTTCTGACACTCAGTGGCACTGGCTTGACCACCATCACCCACCTTACCGCCCCACTCACCCTGAGGATTTCCGGCAACCACTCTGAAACCATCCAACTCCACGTCATGAACAACCCCCACATACCCATCATCCTAGGATTACCCTGGTTAACACAGCACAGCCCCCACCTAAACTGGGCCAATAACGCCATCCTAGGCTGGAGCCATTCCTGCCTAGCTTCCTGTCTGAACTCCGCTCTGCCTCCCACCAAACCACCGCAGCCTTCAGCCAGCAAGTTTCCCGACCTCTCTCACGTGCCTCCGGAATATCTGGACTTAAGACCTGTCTTCATCAAGACCCAAGCAGTGTCCCTCCCTCCTCACAGACCCTCTGACTGCAGAATTGACCTCCTGCCTGGGACAGCACCACCCAAAGGGTGACTCTACTCTCTCTGTCCCATCGAAAGACAAGCTATGGAGAAGTACATCTCCGAGTCTCTGGCAGCTGGGATCATCCGCCCTTCCTCCTTCCCAGCAGGGGCGGGATTCTTCTTTGTGGAGAAGAAGGACAAGTCACTCTGCCCCTGCATTGACTATCGAGGTCTCAATGCCATCATGGTCAAGAACCGCTAACCACTACCACTCATGACCATGGCCTTTGAACTACTCCAGGGAGCCAAGATATTCACCAATTTGGACTTACGCAATGCCTACCATCTCATCAGGATCAGGGAGGGGGATGAGTGGAAGACAGCCTTTAACACCACCACTGGCCACTATGAGTACCTTGTGGTCCCTTTCGGCCTGACCAACGCGCCCGCAGTCTTCCAGGCACTTGTCAACGACGCCCTAAGGGACTTTAACATCTTTGTTTTTGTGTACCTGGATAACATCCTGATCTTCTCTCACTCCCTGGAGGAACATCAGGGCCACGTCCAACAGGTCCTCCAGCGCCTGCTAGAAAATAAGCTTTTTGTCAAGGTGGAAAAGAGCGAATTCCATCAGAGCTCTGTCTCATTTCTGGGGTTCATCATCTCCCCAGCTAGGATCCAGATGGACCCCCTCAAACTTGAGGCAGTCGCTGACTGGTCCACCCCATCCTCGTGACGAGAGCTCCAGCATTTCCTGGGATTTGCCAATTTCTACAGGCGCTTCATCCACGACTTCAGCCCGGTGGCCGGACCTCTCACTGCCTTGACCTCGATTAAGACCTCGTTCAAGTGGGAGGAGGAAGCAGAGAAAGCCTTCTCCATGCTCAAGTGCAAGTTCACCACAGCACCCATTCTCACCATACCCGATCTGACCAAACAGTTCAGCATGGAGGTCGACGCTTCTGAGTCCGGGGTCGGAGCCATTCTCTCCCAGAGGGCAAACAATAACAAGGTCCACCCCTGCAACTTCTTCTCTCGCCGGCTGTCCCCTGCTGAACGAAATTACGCCATCGGCAACAGAGAGCTGTTGGCCGTCAAGCTAGCCCTGGAGGAGTGGAGGCACTGGCTTGAGGGGCTGGATCTCCCCTTCCTTGTCTGAACCAATCACAAGAAGCTAGAATACCTCAAGTCCACCAAGAACGGCAAACCCAACACCCTGTCCAGGATATTCTCTGCCCACCAGGAGGAGTCTAGTATGCCCGAAACCATCCTCCCTCCATGCTGTCTGGTGGGGGCCACCTTACTTGAGGTAGAAAATTGGTGCAGAAGACCCTGGAGCAGGACCCCGGAGAAGGTAATTCAAACAACATACCACCTAACCATCTGTTTGTTCCCTGTTCTGTGTGAACCCAGGTGCTGCAGTGGGGTCATTGCTCCAAGTTGGCTTGTCACCCGGGAGCTGCTCGAACCCTGGCACTCATCCAACAGCGCTTCTGGTGGCCATCCATCAAGGAAGATGTCCAGGAGTTCGTGGCAGCCTGCGACACATGTGCCCAGAACAAGACAGCCAATCGACCACCTGCCGGCCTGCTAAGACCCCTCCCAATTCCTCATCAACCCTGGTCTCACATCACCCTGGACTTCGTCACAGGACTCCCCAACTCAGGTAGCAACAAGACAGTCCATATCATCCCTCTACCCAAGCTTCCCACAGCTAAAGAAACCACTGAATTACTCCTCCTTCACATTTTCCGCCTACACGGACTCCCCACTGATATCGTCTCTAACCGGGGTCCTCAGTTCACTGCGCAGTTCTGGAGGGCCTTCTGAAAATGCATTGGGGCCTCCTGTCATCTCTCCTCAGGATTCCATCCTCAAACCAACAGCCAGGCGGAACGGGCGAATCAAGATTTGGAGGTGGCACTCAGGTGCATGGCATCCAGGGATGCCGGTTCTTGGAGTAAGTACTTACCTTGGATCGAGTACACTCACAACACTCTCCCTTCATCTGCCACAAGTCTCTTGCCCTTCCAGTGCTCCCTAGGTTACCAACCACCACTTTTCCCCAACCAAGAAGAGGAGGTCACCATACCCTCACCCCAGACCTTCATATGCCGCTGCAGGAGGACATGGGCATTGGCCCGGAGAAGACTCATTCACTCCGCCCTAGCATCCAAGAGGCAGGCCAACAAACGCTGCTCTAAGGCACCCACCTACCGGGTGGGGCAGTGAGTCATGCTCTCCACGTGCCATCTGCCACTCAGAACCATCTCCCACAAGCTGGCCCCCAGATACCTAGGACCCCTTCCTCATCAGTGTAGGTGTAATTAATGATTTTGTGTATTTAGGATTGGATAAGTGATCAATCTTTAATAATTACATGAAATCAGTCTCATTAAATTTGAAGGTTAATCGTTAAAATGAATCAATCCTATTGAATTGTTTGATTTGACTCATTTGAATTGAATCATACCATAGAATCAGTCTCATTTGAATCGTTTGAAGTGAATCATTTAGTGAATCATTCAATGAATCATTTAATGAATCATTTAGTGAATCATACCATTGATCCTGGGTAAATTACCAGACAGCTAAAATGGTATCTTCCAAATTATTATTGATAACTTACCATATTACAAATTATCTACACCTTTCCTTGAATTCTTTGCGATTGGGCCACCTCAAAAGTATTAGAACAGCAGATGAATATACACAGCTTTGATAATAAATGAATTTATTATACAAAGATCAAAAATGGATAATCAGTTGGAATATATACAGTGAGGTGTGTGTGTGTGTGTGTGTGTGTGTGTGTGTGTAAAAGAGAGGGAGAGAGAGAGAGAGACACCCTGGGTCTCTCTTGAGAGGGTTGGCTCCCGTGGCCAACTCCACGTGCCTGTGGGGGGAGGAGCCAAGGCCCAAGGACCACCTCGTGCCAGGACGAGCCAGGGTGTGTGTAATGTTATCTGCAATCTTGGAGGAGGTGAATCCTCATGATTTAGTGAGCACGTGTTTTCTAAGTAACAAAGGAATTCCACACTCATAACATTATCAAACTCACTGAAATCTTAATAAGGTCAAAATGTATAATAAGAATGAAATTGAGGGTTTTAGTAAGTAATGAGAGAGAGAGAGAGACATGCAAAAACTTATGGATTAACCAATTTTAAATCAACAAACAAATGATAGAGAACCAAAATTCAGTGTACACTTCATTTAACTTCATATAACTTCACATTAAGTGAATAACTAATTCCTAAGACTTAAACTTCTGCCCAGTGCCTTTCTTACTGCAAAAGTCTCACCTTTTGTAGGAAGCACAGTCTTACTGGAGAAGTGGATCTCGGAGAGGAAGTTTGCACTTCGGTGAGGAAGAGAGAAGTTTTCTCTGGAGATCTTCGTAGTTGATGAGACGAACAGTCTTTGTTCAGTACCGTGCATGGATTTAAAAGAAAGAAACTGCTTTCGCTCGCAGTTGCATACGCTTTAAAAGAAAAATAATACTTGCAAACCAGTTTAATAACTCGCCTGAGTTGATGATCGCGTGTTTCCGAAATCTAACTTGATCAGGGTTAGATAGAGAAGAAAACGTGCGGTTAAGACGTCTGATGGTGAGTACTCTTCTTCTGGTCAGTCTCGCTTGGAGTCCGATGTGAAAGAGCAAAGAGATGGCGGATTTCCAAGCCCTTTGTTGAAGTCCTGAGGAATGTGATGTACGTGATCCCGCCCAGGCGTGGCGTAGTCAATGCGGAAGTTGGCTGGGAGTTGTAGTTCTTAGACACAAGATGACGGCATGATACCTACATCAGCAAGGTAATCAATCCATGTTCCATCAGACTGGCATTACCACTGACCATGTGACATATTCACCCCACTTTCCAAGTGTCACAGCTTAAACCTCTGGTCTCTAGTTCTTTGTTCTCACCCTCCAAACCCCCTCCTCCTCCTCCCAGGCTCATTGATGGCGGTGAAGCCTACACAGTCAAAAAGCTGCTGAAGTTGCGGCGGCAAGGCAGAGGACTCCAGTACCTGGTGGACTGGGAAGGTTACGGTCCCAAGGAGAGAAGTTGGGTCCCCGCCAGGTTCATCTTGGACCTAACTCTCATCTCTGACTTCCACCGGCAACACCCCGATGCTCTTCCTAAAGTGTATGGAGGCACTCGTTGGGGTGGGGGGGGTAATGTCATGCTCTGCTCTGGACATCCACTCCGGAGATTACAGATCTCTCACGCCAGCCCTGATCCGGATCCAGGACGGGAATTCCACCTCACCTGTATTCACTTCCTGGTTTCACCTCTGCCTATAAATACGCCGTCCTCAGACTCTGACTTTGCCAGAATGTTTCATTTGCTACTCTAGCCATTTCTGTGCCTTTTTGCTTCTCATGGTTTTTTTGCTCTAAGGTTCTTTTTCTTGTTCACTAGCATTTTTGCCCTTACCTGTCTCGTGTTTTTGTCAAGTTTTTTTCTCTTTTTTTTCTGAACTATTTTTGCCATTTATCTTGTCCTGTTTGTTTACCTTTTTGCCATGCCCTTTTTTCCTGGATTAAATCACCTTATTTATTGGATAACTGTCTGTGTTCTGCTTTTGGATCCTATCTCACCACACCTCCACCACCCCTAACAATTTTGCTATAATGGATTTAATGGTGCTGATCTATACTTCTCCACAAGTTAGTCTCTGACCTGTATGGAGTACTCCTTGGTTTTCATGTTGCTTGCTTAGTAGTGTTGCAGAGCCAGAGTCCTTCCAGAACAAGTTGATTTATACAGACATCATGTGACAGGTCACCTGACACTTTGATTGCATACAGGTGGATCTTAATCAACTAATTATGTGACTTATGAAGTGAATTGGTTGGACCAGCTCTTATTTTGGGGTTTCATACAAAAGGAGGTGAATACCTATGCACACTCCAGATTTCTGTTTTTTTTATCTTAATTATCATTTGTGTCACAAAAAAACAAACAACAACAATTTGTACATTTTAAGTGGTAGGCATGTTGTGTAAATCAAATGGTGCTTATCCCGCCCTCAATAAATAAATACATTTAAAAAAATATCAATTTTAATTCCAGCTTGTAATGTGACAAAACAGGACAAACACCAAGGGGGATGAATACTTTTGCAAGACACTGTACAGGTACTCTAGAGCTTGGCCCTGCTAGCAGATACCCCAGCAGCAGCCCCAGTGGATGAGTCAAGATCGGTTTGCAGGAAAATCCAGAGGCCTTCGTGGAGCTCTTAGAGCATGCCACAGAAGCTTGGGACTGGCAGCCTTGCAGTGGACATTCCACCTATTGCTGCTACTGTCAGGGAAAGCCCAGCTTGTGGTCCAACATTTCCCTATCACCAACCTACAGGAGTACCCAGACCTCAAGTGGGCTATCTTGCAATGGGTTGGCTACACACTGGAACAACAGATGAGCATGATATCTTTGGCATCACTGACCTAGTGTTATAGGAATACTGAACAGCAGAATGATTCCAGTGCCACCATCCGGCATTACTGGAGGAGGCAATCCAGCTGGCAGAAGACTAGTTCAGGGTATTACTTAGGATATGTGGGTACCCTACCCCATCTCTCTTTCTCTCTTGCTCTCATGCTTCTCTTTCTTCTTGCCCCTCCCCCTGTCCCTGCACCATGGAAATAGGGGCTAATTCCCCCAAAGCCAGTTCCCCAAACCTGAATTACTCCCCATTTTCCCTCACCAGCCTCTCCTTCCACTCTAATGACCCCACTAACTCCTGATCTCTCCACACAGGTAGAACTGGACCAGAGCAAAGCCCAGGCAGGGTTGCAAGCACAACAGGAAAGCCAGGCAGTTCCATGATCAGCATTCCCTCATAGAAACAGGAATAGTAATTCAGATTCCTGATGCACCGCAGACCTCCCGCAATCGAGCAGGAATGTACTGTGTTACAAAAAGGTATGTGATAGAACCCAACAGTTAATAAAACAGGTTAAACAAGATTATGTGAGGAATCAAATTAATGACAATAGGTACTCTCAAAAGAGCTATGGAAAACACTGAAATATCTTGGTACTGCTGATAAAGCTTTGAATAGAAAAACAACTAATATAGGACTAGAAATCAATGGCAGTGTAACATAAGACAAACTTGAAGTCGCCAATAAGTTCAATGAATCTTTTACAAATGTGGTGCATAATTTAGTTTCAAAACTGCCACAAACAAGTGGCTTATTTGCTCTGTCATATGTTACTGCTTTTTACAGGGTGAAAGGTGTTAATCAGAACAGTTTTGATTTTTGTAGTGTTGATGAGTCTGTGGTGTGCAAAGCATTGAAAAATGTAAACAAAAACAAAGCTACAGGATTAGACTCAATACCTGCCATGTTTATAAGGGATGGAGCTGAATACTGAATTCCAGCAATTACACATATTGTTAATTTGTCACTTAGTCAACAAATTCTGCCTGATGACTTTAAAATGGCATGTGTAGTCCCTTTGTACAAAAAAAAAAATCATGTAAAACTGAAGCAGGTAACTATAGGCCAGTGTCTGTTTTAGGAGTAATATCTCAAATCCTTGAAATAATTGTATACGACCAAGTGTATTAATATCTACAACACAATAACCTTCTTTATGAGCTACAGTCTGGTTTTAGAAAAAAAATATTCAACTGAAACTTGTCTGATACACTTAACTGATTTATATGTTCAGAGACTGACAAAAGAAATTACTGTGGTATGGTTGTGTTAGACTTACAGAAAGCTTTTGACACTGTCAACCACAATTTACTGTTAGGTAAATTGGAAGCTCTTGGGATGAGTCAAAACTGCATAAACTGGTTTTCATCATATTTAAGCTCGAGGAAACAAGTGGTAGACATAAATGGCACTTTATCTGAAGAATGATTAATTACCTGTGGTGTCCCACAAGGTTCTATTCTGGTCCTTTGGTCACCCTGGGCCATTATAATCCAGGCTTGAGTAAACCTCTCCCTTAAAATAATAATAATAATAATAATAAAACACATTTTATGCTACATGTATAAGTAGTAAGTCTATATCAAAAATCCTGCAGTTACTGAAGACTGTATTGTTACGTCCATGCGCGTTGGCGCTCAGAGTTCACACAGCATGCTGTGGACTGATACTCGTGCGCAGCGCCACACTCTAGCTCTCATTAGCACTAGTTGCCATGCACCTCTTCATGATTAGAGCACAATCACAGCCCATTCTTTGAAGGACTCTCAAAACACACAGACTTTGCAAAGTATACACCTCTTGTACTTTTACCAAGCCTTTCTAATACTATTTTGATATTCTGGTTTCTGACCCTGTTTCTTTTTTCCTGACTGCATTTTGTCCCTGACCTGTCTGTGCCTCGCTTGACCACTGCTTGTTATTGTGACCATGATTTTGCATGATGTTTTGAAACTGTCTGCCAGTGTGCTTTCAATTAATTCATCCAGTGATTACATCCATTTACCACCCTTACATGACCAAATACAGAATACTTCATCTACAAAATACATATAGTGGAAGAGAGATGGCATACTGAGAAATGCCAGGCCATGCCAGAGGCAGAGAGGGAATTATGCCTTGAATTTTTTTTTGGGGGGGGAGGAGCTGATACTTGTAAGGACGACATAGCAGCAAATGGGGAGGCCTTTGCTCCAGGCTTTAGGGAGGATGAGATCTTTGCTCCACCACCTGGCTTCAGGGAGAATGAAACCTTCCCTGTCAATCTCAGGTGCATAATGGGATGCTTGGCTACACACATTTTCAATAGGAGATAAAGTACTTGTTTTATGACCCACATCGTTGCTCACAAAAGGTAAGGACCCTCTGGAATCACATAGCAATTTGAAGTCAAATATGAGGCGAGGAAAATGGATAGATGCAATGCAATACAAATATACCACCTCTTTCTCTTTTTGGCATGTCACTCCAGTGACGTGGCCACTCTGACATCCAGTAGAGTTGCTAGGGAACATTACAGTAGTGGTTTCCCATTGCATTTTATTGGATTATTATACAGGCTTTCTCCTCTCAAAGATAGAGATACCACCTCTATCTCCCAAAATCATGGAAAAATCTTGTGGCTCTGGTAACAGTGTTTTCTGAGAGGGAGGAGCTGAGGCTGGAGTCCAAAAAGTGGACTAACACCTCGGTCTCACATAGCCGCAATTACTTCACTGTAAATGTTGGTAGATGATTTTGGGCCTTCAGGTGGTCAACAAGCACGTGTTCCAGACCCTTCCGTTGGAATATGTGAGAGCCGGCGAGCTACAGTGGATATAAAATGTGTACACACCCAGTTAAAATGATAGGTTTTTCTGATGTAAAAAAAAATGAGACCATGATAAATAATTTCAAAAATTTTCCCACCTTTAATGTGACCTATAACATGTACAATTCAATTAAAAAACAAAAAATCTGTTTGGGGGAAAAACATAAAAAATAAAAAACGTACAATAAGCTGGCTGCACAAGTGTGCATACCCTTCAACTAATACTTTGTTGAAGCACCTTTTGATTTAATTACAGCATTCAGTCTTTTTGGGTACACACTTGCCATCAATTAAAATGACTCTGATTAACCCTGAATAAAGTTTAGACATTTACTCAGTTGCATCCTCCAGCAAAAGACATGGTTCGCAGAGAGCTTACAAAGTATCAAAGGGATCTTACTGTTGAAAGGTAGGGGAGAGTGGGGAGGAGTGAGCCATGGGGAGAAGTGAACCACTTAAAATTTTTCTAAATTTAGCCAGGGTTTATCCCAGTTAACTTGTCATATGAAGTCACCAGGGAATTCCCCTGACTTCAACCCACAGTGGATGGAAGCCTGGCACCCTGCTCACAATAGGAGAACAAAAGTCTAAAATTCAAGGTAGTAAGTAAATATTTCACTTAACATGTTTTTTCATCCTATTGTCTAATAAACCAAGATAACAATCACATTGTTGTTGTTGTTTATTAGGCATGTACTATGGTATTGTGTGATGACATAACCTGGGCCACATCCTTCCGTTCAAATGTAGGTCGACATCAGAAGCAATGGCGGGTCGTTTTGGGAGGAGTGAGCCACACAGTGCATGGGAGGAGTGAGCCTAGGCCCACTCCTCCCTTAACTAATCTTGTGTCATGGTGATACATTACCGTACTAATACTTTTACATGTAATTAAGGTATGGGGCTATAATCCACAGATTACCAATAATCCTACCAACCCTTACCATTGTTCAATCTCTTCTCTCCGGGCAACAATATTGCCTGTTAATCAAGATCAAATTTTCTCTAAACTATCACCCAAAATTGAAACGCTGTTAATTTGATTGTGATGGGATTTCCTTGCATTTCAGTCACTCCCAAAAGGTGCCATGCCATTCCAGTACAAGAAAAAGAGGGAAAAGTTTGGATCAACGCCAGCTGCTGACATGTTACGGCCTACAAAACGTGTTCTTGAAGGATCTGAAAGTATCCGTGCTGTTGCAAAGCAAACCGGTATACCACGTGCTACCCTCAGACGCTATGTAGACAATGCTAGAAAAAATGGCCTGGAGGAAGCAAGAATGGCACCAAACCACAAAAATGTTAAGATTTTAGATTTTTTTGATATCTTTACTGTTTTACAAGTTTTACAGTCTGATTTGTTTTTTTTAATATGTTTCATTTGTTACAGTTCAAATAAAAGTTTGTATTTCATGACAAATGTCATTTGTTCATGATTTCAAGCCAGTGGTCCAGTCCTCCCCATGGGGTGGTTCACACCTCCCTTAGATCGGGAGGAGTGAGCCATAAAATTAACAGGCTTTTTCTCCCATCTGTAGAACTGATGGTTGCACGATTAGTTGTACAACTTGGTTCGTGTTGCAACTACTCTGAATACCTTTCATTTGCATAGGATCATTTTAACTTTGGCCCTTTTATTTTGGCTAGGGGTCCAAAAATAAAAAAAGCGGCTCACTCCTCCCCACTCTCCCCTATCAGTCAGGAGAAGGGTACAAAAAAATGTCCATGACAGTCCATATACCATGGAGCACAGTGAAGACAGTCATCAAGAAGTGGAGAAAATATGGGACAACAGTGATATTACTGAGAACTAGATGTCCCTCTAAAATTGATTAAAAAACAAGATAAAAGCTGGTCAGGGAGGCTGCCAAGAGGCCTACAGCAACACTGAAGGAGCTGCAGGAATTTCTGGCAATTACTGGTTGTGTACTACATGTGACAACAATCTCCCATATTCTCTCTAGACTATGGGGTAAGGTCAAAGAAAAACATCCAGGTCCAGCTAAATTTTGCAAAAAAATACACCGACTCTTCAAAAAGCATGTGGGAAAATGTGTTATGGTCTGATGAAACCAAGGTTGAACTTTTTGGCCACAATTCCAAAAGGTATGTCTGGCACAAAAACAACACCGCGCATCACCAAAAGAACACCATACCCACGGTGAAGCATGGTAGTGGCAGCATCATGTTTTGGGGTTGTTTTTCTTCAGCTGGAGCAGGGGCTTTAGTCAAGGTGGAGGGAATTATTAACAGTTCTAAATACCAGTCAATTTTGGCCCAAAACCTTCAGGTGTCTGCTAGAAAGATGAAGAGGAATTTCATCTTTCAGCATGACAATGACCCCAAAAAAGTTTTGGAATGGCCCAGCCAGAGCCCAGACCTAAATCCAATTGAAAATCTGTGGGGTGACCTGAAGAGGGCTGTTCACAAGAGATGCCCTTGCAATCTGACAGATTTGGAGCGCTTTTGCAAGGAAGAGTGGGCAAATATTGTCAAGTCTAGATGTGGCAGGCTGATAGACTCCTACCCAAAAAGACTGAATGCTGGAATTAAATCAAAAGATGCTTCAACAAAGTATTAGTTTAAGGGTGCGCACATGTATCCAACCAGCTTATTGTATCTTTTTTATTTTTTATCTTTTTCCCCTTAACAGATTTGTTTTCTTCCCTGATGGCACAGGCATAAAATTAGGACTCAGATTGTGAAAGAGTGGTTCAGGAAGCATGAGGAATCATTTTCACGCATGAATTGGCCACCACAGAGTCTGACCTTAACCCCACTGAGAATCTTTGTGATATGGTGGAGAAAAATGTATGCAGTGGTTCAACTTTCCCATTCTCAACACAAGATCTCGGTGAAAAATTAATACATCTTTGGACTGAAAAAAAATGTTGTGACATTGCATAAGTTTATCAAAACAATGTCATGGCAAATGCATGCTGTAATCAAATCTAAAGGCAGGCCAACCAAATATTAGAGTACACAACTTTTTTTTTTTCTTTGGCAAGGCAATGTATAATCTCATCTCATCTCATTATCTCTAGCCGCTTTATCCTTCTACAGGGTCGCAGGCAAGCTGGAGCCTATCCCAGCTGACTACGGGCGAAAGGCGGGGTACACCCTGGACAAGTCGCCAGGTCATCACAGGGCTGACACATAGACACAGACAACCATTCACACTCACATTCACACCTACGGTCAATTTAGAGTCACCAGTTAACCTAACCTGCATGTCTTTGGACTGTGGGGGAAACCGGAGCACCCGGAGGAAACCCACGCGGACACGGGGAGAACATGCAAACTCTGCACAGAAAGGCCCTCGCCAGCCCTGGGGCTCGAACCCAGGACCTTCTTGCTGTGAGGCGACAGCGCTAACCACTACACTACCGTGCCGCCCCAATGTATAATCACTTATAGTAATGATTGTCAGTGGCATTTACAATATTTGTGGTCTGTTCTGAGATCCTTGACATGTGTGGGACTCACAGCAAACCCAAAGGAGTGTGCAATTGGATGGGTGGAAGTATGGTATATGGGCTTCCACTTAGGCCATGGGCAAGTGCGTCCCTGAGTTGACAGCAGTGATTGCAGCCTGCCCGAGACCCAAGACCAAAAATGGGTAAGGCAGTTTTTGAGGCTGGCTGGATGATATTGGAGGTTTCTACCTAATTTTTTGGATGCCACTAGCCTACTGACTGGCCTTACTAAAATGAAGTGCCAGATCTGGTGAAGTGGATGGAGTTGTGTGAATGAGCTTTCGTCCAGCTAAAAGCATTCTTGTGTGGGGGCCTGCTGTTGCATTTGCCTGAGTTTTCTCTCCCTTTTGTTCGACAGAATGATATGGGGATTTTTTTTCCCAGGCAGAGGAGGTGGAGGAGTGCTCCATGCTGTACATCAGCCGCAAGCTCTTGATCAGGGACACCATAGTATGATCAAAAAGAAGTGTCTAGCCCCCAAGTCGTTATATTTTGATGTTTGTTCTGGTAATGAGCATTAAAGGGACATTAGCTTCCTAGTAGTAAACAGTATTTCATTAAGTTACAGTACAAAGCAAATAAACTGGTAATTATATTCTAATATAATGCAGCTAATTATAGTTTTGTGTGTGTGTGCTTTCAGGAGGCATGTAACCAGAGATAGATAGCTGAGCAACATGGAGCTCTGTGTGTGTGTGTGTGTGTGTGTGTGTGTGTGTGTGTGTGTGTGTGTGTGTGTGTGTGTGCTGAATGAGCCAAAATCACTGAAAAGTGAAAGTTGTAAGAAAATAAAGAACACCTTTGCATTGTTGCAAGCCTGCTTTCTATGTCCTAATTTTCCCCTCGAATCCCACAACTGTTACACTCCTCTTCATAACTTTTTAGTTTTGAGGCAGAGTGGCGGTATAACCAGAGAATTGTCTAATGTAGCGTATGAAGGAAAAGAGAAGAGAAAAAATAAGGGATGAGATTCAGATTAGGCGGCACGGTGGTGTAGTGGTTAGCGCTGTCGCCTCACAGCAAGAAGGTCCTGGGTTCGAGCCCTGGGGCCGGCGAGGGCCTTTCTGTGTGGAGTTTGCATGTTCTCCCCGTGTACGCGTGGGTTTCCTCTGGGTGCTCCGGTTTCCCCCACAGTCCAAAGACATGCAGGTTAGGTTAACTGGTGACTCTAAATTGACCGTAGGTGTGAATGTGAGTGTGAATGGTTGTCTGTGTCTATGTGTCAGCCCTGTGATGACCTGGCGACTTGTCCAGGGTGTACCCCGCCTTTCGCCCGTAGTCAGCTGGGATAGGCTCCAGCTTGCCTGCGACCCTGTAGAAGGATAAAGCGGCTAGAGATAATGAGATGAGAATGAGATTCAGATTAACTATTCCATACTTTCTAAAGGAATGACTGTACAAAATCATCTCTTAGCTCCTAACTCATCTCATCTCATTATCTCTAGCCGTTTTATCCTTCTACAGGGTCGCAGGCAAGCTGGAGCCTATCCCAGCTGACTATGGGCGAAAGGCGGGGTACACCCTGGACAAGTCGCCAGGTCATCACAGGGCTGACACATAGACACAGACAACCATTCACAGTCACATTCACACCTACGGTCAATTTAGAGTCACCAGTTAACCTAACCTGCATGTCTTTGGACTGTGGGGGAAACCGGAGCACCCGGAGGAAACCCACGCGGACACGGGGAGAACATGCAAACTCCACACAGAAAGGCCCTCGCCGGCCCCGGGGCTCGAACCCAGGACCCAGGAGAAATCTATGGCTTGCAAGAATCAACCGCAGGGATTATCAGCCTTCCAAACACAGCAAAGTCTGCTCTGATCATTTTATAAGTGGTAAGTTGTTTAAATAAACAATCAATTGTGTTTAAGTTTGTTTTTGGAAACCAAAACATCGTGTAAACAATCTCTGGAGGATGCCATGGAACTGACATGGTACTGTAATACCACTAATGGATGTAAAATTTGTCTTAAATCAATTCGATATTATACACACACATATATTTATATGCAGTGTTGAGAGCTCTAAAATTCCAATATTTACATACCTTGGCTGTAATTAGGACACGACTGTCACTTGTTTTTATATGGTGGACTTCACGGACCCAGCCACAGACAAAATAATTGTATGACTCCAGCGACTTGTATGCTTTGAGGTCGTCAAGTGTGTAGGCACTTTTACTATTCACAAAATAGTTCACAATATCAGGGTACGATATGGATGGCAGCCCTGCATAGTCACTTGAAAATGCATCTTTGTCCACTTCGTAGGGGTCAATTCCCCCAATCAAGGCCAGTTTGGCTGCATACCGTTGTCGTGAGATGTCGTCCAATGTATCCATATACTTCCGTTTGCTTGATTTTGCCGACATTGATCTTTATTTTAGAAAACTGACTATATAACAATTCATCCGAGATAACGTAGCCGGTAATAGCGATGGTCCGTTTCGTTAGCCCCACAAGATGGCGGCTGGAGGGCGTTCCCCGGAATGCCGTGACATCAGTGAAAACTATCTATTAACCTCCATCCAGAGGGAAGATACTGGAATTCTCTATTCAAAGGGTGCAAGCTATCTTCTAAGATAGCCATAGCTATCTGCTGTAGTTGTTTAGCATACAGGGATGTGGGGTACAGCTGAGACTCACCAGTCAGCTTACTCGACCATCTTACAATTTAATTTAGGCGATTCTTGTGCTTAACTGAAACACACCCAAACCATGACACTAGGGAGAAAGATATGATTGATTCGATAAAAGCACAATAAAACAATGTCATCATGGTCCTGTGTATATGAAAATGAAACAATTTTCTCAGACAATATAGATGCTGTTGTCCTTTTTTACAGACAGCTTCAGAATTCTGGAAATTTAATTTAGAATCAATAATTGTCCCTAGATATTTATAGGATTCTACTTGTTCCACAAGTTGACCATTTATAATTGTGGCCTCATATCTTGGAGTTTTACCAAAATCAATATACATATCTTTTGTTTTAGATATGTTCAATTGAAGGTGTGACTCCTCACACCACTGGACAAAATCTTCAATTATTGGTCCATGGCCTCTGTCATTTTTATGGAGCAAGCTCACGATGACGGAATCATCTGCATACTTAATAATGGTCCTATTTACATATTTGCTCTGACACATGTTCGTATATAGAATAAACAGGAGGGGTGAAAGTACGCACCCCTGTGGTGAGCCTGTGGAAGAGCAGAGCTGACCAGACAGAACTTCATTCACCCTTACTCTCTGTGTCCTGTTTGTTAAAAAATCCCAAATCCAACCAACAAGATTAAAGCTAAAACCAAATTGTTCAAGAAGGCAATTAGCTAAAATATGAGGTTGAATTGTATTAAAAGCGGATGAAAAATCAGTAAAAAGAATTTGTGCATGGGACCTACTTCCATCAACGTCTTTAAAAAGCAAATGAAGCAGAGTGAGAGTGGCATCTACTACTCCCCTGCATGGCCTGTAGGCAAATTGCATGGGATCCAATGCATGTTCAGTGATCCTTAAAATCTGTAACCTTACCAATTTTTCAAAAATTTTCATTAAAATTGAAGTAAGAGCAACATTTAGGGACTGGAACCACTTACAGCATCCTTCCAGACTTTTGGTACATGTGTCTGCAGGGATTTATTAAAAATATATTGAAATAGGTAACTCAGCTCTCTTGTACCATACATGTTTTAATTGAATGGCCACAGATATTATCTGGTCCATGACTTTTATTCATCTTTGTCCTACGAAAGACATTTTCAACATCTTTACATGTGATGTTAAAATGCTGATTATCCTTGAGTTTGTGTTGGAGTTCTTGAACCTCCTGGTTGAAATCAAACTTATCAAAATGGGTATAGAAATAATTAAAAGCATTGGCAAGCTCAGCATCAGATTTAAAACCCTCTAGATAGACATCACTACTGTTACTCTGATTCTGGATGCCCACTATGGTTTTCATACAGGACCAGGCCGAGCCAAGGTTATTTTCGGCCATCCTATCTTCAAGTTTAGTCTTATATCTTTGTTTTGCTTTAGATATCTCAATTTTAAGCTCCTTGGTGGCTACATGTAAATCAGAGGCAGTTCCCTGCTTATGAGCCTGCCTTTTTTTCTGTATACTATCTTTTATAGACCTATTCACCCATGGTTTGTTATTAGGGTATATCTTAACTTGTTTACAGGGAATAATCATTATCTCTACAAAAGGCCACATATGAACAAACAACATCAGTAATTTCGTCCAAGTCATTACAAGATTCTTTAAAAATGACCCAATCTGTGCAGTTATAACACTCCTGAAGGCACATAACTGATCCCTCAGTCCATTCTTTTACTTCCTTGGTTTGCACTTTTTCCCTTCTCAAAACAGTTCGATATGTGGGGAGGAGTTGTATACAATTATGGTCTGCAGAGCCCAGCTGGGGGAGTGGCATCAATTTATAAGCATCCTTTACTGTGCCATAACAAAGGTCCAGTGTCTTTCCCTACCTGGTAGGACAGGTGACATACTGGTAGAAATCTCTCAGTGTCTTTTTCAGGGATACATGATTGAAATCACCTAAAATGAAGTTTGGCGCATCTGGGGAGAGTGACTGTAGTTTTTGCACTATGTCAGAAATCACAGTGCAAGCAGTGGTGGCATTTGCCCTTGGGTGTATGTACACGACTGTTAGAAAAATTTGTGGAAACTCCCGTGGCAAATAAAATGGGCATAGTGACACAGACAGGAGCTCGATATCGGGCAAACAGATTTTTTCTCTAACAGTCACAGAAGTACAATAATGTCTATTAAAGTACACACATACCCTGCCCCCAAGTGTCTTCCCTGTTTCACTGGCCTCCCAGTCCATCTGAACATGTAATCCAAAGCCATCAATCCACAGGTCTCGGTCCTGGTCCTGGTTAGACATCCAGGTCTCCATGAAGGCCAAGATGCAGCATTCCCTGAAGTTCTTTTGTAGCTGGACATTTCCCTGGAGTTCATCTACCTTGTTTCTAAGGGATTGCATGTTCCCCATTATCATCATGGGCAAAGGGATCCGTCTCATACACTGCTTTCTCAGTCACAATCGGATGACTCCACGTTTGTCCTGCTTCCTCTTTTTTCTCTGCCATATCGAGGATCCAAGCCAGTGATCCTTTCATATACATTCCGGTAAGTGTAACGTTACATCTGATACACTAGGCAGGTTCCCAGAGCTCAAATGAAGCAATTGATCTCTGCTGTACCATAGCCTTCCTTGGGTAGCCGCCTGCTTTTAGTTGTGGGCAAGCAGCAAACATGATAGAATCCATGTTACAACCAGGTAGAAAGGTTCCATTTCTAGATTAACAGCATCAGTTGGGAACTAGATGTACGGTGATAAAACTTAGACAAACTTTAGAACACTTTACGACATATACCAAACAAACAAATCAGACGCCAAACTCTCTCACTGCCAGTTGCTGTGTGCGCATGCGCCAGGCATGTTTATGCAATAAACAACTTGAATGTAGTGTTTGGTTGTTGATGTCCAGCATTAAATGTGGGTTCTAATATGTCCATAATGACTATGATTTTGCAGGAAATTTGTCTTTTTATATCAAGGTAGAAAAATCACTTAAAAATGATGTAAGGATTTTCTCTCATGCAGTAGACACTGGAACAGGCAGGTGGTATTACAGTCATGTTTGTTTTATTTCAAAACCACAAAATCAACCAAAACATGCTTTCCAGCAGTTTCACAAATGCAGGCTATGCCACAGCACGGACATCAGTTAGGGAAAGAGATCTTCACACTCTGCTGCTCTCCCCTTTTATCTCCTCCTTCTCACTGCACACAAATGCACACAGACAGCACATAAATTAACAACAGGTGCTTCCACTTTGCCACTCACCTTCCCTGGCCTCGCTCTCCATTCACAAATCCGCTTGACCGCGCCCCTGCTGCCACATACCTCCACCCCCCAACTCAGGCCAGGGAGCTGTCCAGCCTGCAGCTGACACCCCCTCCTGCTGGGAGAGGTAGTCTGCCACCACCATCTGTGCCCCCAGCCTGTAGACCACCTCGAACTTAAATGGCTGTAGGGCCAGATACCAACAGGTGATCCTGGCGTTGGCATCCTTCATGCGGTGAAACCACTGGAGCGGGGCGTAAGCCGAGCAGAGGGTGAAAGGGCATCCCAGCAGGTAGTAACGGAGGGTGAGGACTGCCCACTTGATGGCCAAACACTCCTTCTAGATGGTGCTGTACTTCCCCTCCTGCATGGAGAGCTTGCGGCTGATGTACAGCACCAGGCGCTCCTCCCCCTCCACCATCTGGGGCAAAACGGTCCCCAGCTCTCTGTCCAATGTGTCAGTCTGCAACACAAATGGGAGAGAGAAGTCAGGGGAGTACAAAAGTGGCCCCCCACACAATACAGTTTTTATCTGGTTAAAGGCCTGTTGGCATTGCTCCATCCACTAGACCGGATCTGGCGCTCCCTTTTTCATCTTAGGTCTTGGGCAGGCTACAACCACTGCAGTCTTATCAATTTGGGGATGCACCTGCCCCTGACCCAAGTGGAAGCCCAGATACCGTACTTCCACCTGCCCAAGTGCACATTTCTTCGAGTTTGCTGTGAGCCCAGCATGCCTCACAGCCCTCAGAACTGCCATCAGGTGTGGTAAGTGCTGCTCCCAATCATTACTATAAATGATTATATCATCTAAGTAGGCAGCTGCATATGCATTGTGGGGATGGAGAATATGGTCCATGAGACGCTGAAATGTCACTGGGGCTCTCAACAACCCAAAAGGAAGGATGACAAATTGATACAAATCAAATGGAGTGGAAAAGGATGATTTTTCTCAGGATAATGGAGTCAAGGGGATCTGCCAATATCCCTTTGTCAAATCCAGTGTTGAGTAAAAGCGAGACGTGCCTAACTGATCGAGCAGTTCATCAGTGCAAGTCATCGGATATGTGTCAAATTTAGACACCGTGTTGACTTTTCTATAGTCCACACAAAACCAGACCAACCCATCAGTCTTGGGAACCAAGACCACTGGGCTGCTCCCGTCACTGTGTGACTCCTCAATCACTCCCATCTTAAGCATAGCCTGAAGTTCATCCTGAACCACGTTTTTCTTGTGTTCAGGGAGCTGATACAGGCGGCTGCGCACCACCACCCCTGGGAGAGTCTCAATGTGGTGTTCTATGGGGTATGTGCAACCAGGGAGGGGTGAGAACACATCAGAGAATTCCTCCTGCAACCTACTTAAGCCTCACTCACAACCCGCCGTAATTGCTTTGGATACGCATGGGTTGAATGGTTTGGTAGCTCGCAGCCATGCCACAGGGTCACGGTGAACCAGGGGAAAGTTTGGAGGAGGAGTACGGGCAAAGTACTTGTCAAGTACAGGTTGCACACCTGACTTCCTCGAGGTGTGGGAAAAATTGCGCCGTTAGCCCGTGGAAAGCATATATCTGACGCATGTGATCAGTGTGTGTTCAGTGAGTGTGGAGTGTGTGAGACTTGCATTTTACCAGTTTCCTGCTCTACGAGTATGGGCTGCACTTGTGAAGCATGTGTGATGCATGTGATTAGCACGTTACAATCACTCATAACTTGTGTGTGATGCAAGCCAGGAGTGGGTATAAAACCAGCATGTCTGCAGCGTTCTGGATCTGTCTTTTGGCTGAAGAACATTCGATATTTTGTGGGAAAAATTTAAACATTTTGAGTTTAAAGTTTAGAAAATGGGATCCAAGAAGAAGTGAGCAAAAGTGAAGTAACCCAGCCTGAAACAGCAGAGGGGGAGGAGGAGGAGGAAGAATTTGATGATGATGGTAGCAGCACCGGCGAGCCCTGCATGGACAGGGAGGAGTATGCCTTCAAGCCAGCAGAAGGCACAGCACCCCACCAGAGGGATTTTCACAGGTAAATACACATGCTTTAAATATTCATTTCAGCATCTATATGCTTATGTAATTAATATTATATATGCTGATTTTCATGTATGTTTCAGCTAACGATGCCCAGAAGTGAGGACATTGCAATCCCATCATTGCTGTCAGGCCATTGTGCCATGCTCAGTGATGAGGACAAGGACATCCCGACACCCCGTCCTACCACTCAGCTGGAGCAGGAGCAGGACAGCAGCTCAGAGTCAAAGTGTGTTTCAGTGCTCAAACTGTTGGGCTATTTAGTTGGGATTTTTTACAGTGTAATAAAATGCATTATTCCCTTATACTCATGTTTTATTATTTGACGTTTGCATGGTAAATTAAACATATACTCAAATGAAAACAGCAAATGAGGTGGTCTTCTTCCTTTCTACAATGCTACATGCTACATGATCGGTTCCTTGGTTCCTCCCCAATATATATACCCAGAGTCTTGCCCCTCATGTCACGTGCAGGTTGCATGCGCTGTGTACAGGTTGTGTGTGCTGTGTGGACACCACACATAGGAGTAGAAGTGAGATGTTGGCTGGGGAGTAGAAGTGAGATGTACGTCTGTCTTGTGCGCCGTTCTAATAGCAAATGTACTTTTGTAGTATTTCTGAGGCACATCACTCATACAATGACCGTGCATCACTCATGAGTCTTACTGTCATCCAAAAAGCCCCTACTAGCCGCACTGCTGACTTGTTTCAGGCATACAAAAGGAATACAGGTCCCATACATAGTGTATGCATTCTTGATTTGTCACAAGACCCGTAGAATTTGCATGTGCAGGACCAAAAGTCTCTATGGGCAGTCTGTGACCTTCTACAGCGCTGAACACGCAAGTGTCATGCACGTCTCAAGCACGGTTTTGCCAATTTTTTTTTTTTTTTACCATAGACTCCCTGTAGCAGCCTGTACAGCAAGTTGTGAGTGAGGCTTTACCTATTCTCTCTGGGATGGTGAGAGATTGTCTCCACAGGGGACTGGGGTGAATTGGGTCTCACTTTTTAGACTTACCTCTGGTCCCAGCTCCGCCCTCTCTGGAACTATCATTGCCAGAGACACAGGAACCTCCCCTCTCCACAGTTTCAGGAAGTTGAGGTGGTAAATTTGATGTGTCGCCCCTATCTGGCTGTTTGACCTCATAGTTGACCTCCCCAATTCACCGTGTGACCTCAAAGGGCCTTTGCCACTTGTTGAGCAATTTTGAGCTTGAGGTGAGCAGTAAAACGAGGACTTTATCAAAAGGGGAAAACCTGGTGGAGGCTTGTGGGACCTTGCACACTGCAAACAACAGAGGGTCAAGCCACCTGTCCCAATTTTTAGCATCCCTGTGAACAAACTTATGAATCATGTTCTTAAGTGTTTGGTTAAATCATTCAACCAGCCTATCCATTTGCGAAATAATAAGCACTAGTATAAATCGATTTAACCCCCAATGATTCATATATTTTGCATAATGTGCATGACATAAACGTAGTGCCTTGATCAGTCGGGATTTCTTTCAGAATCCCGACTCAGGAGATAATGCGGAAGAGTGCCTCCACAACATTGCATGCTGAGATGTTGCAGAGAGGCACTGCTTCCAGGTATCGTGTTGCATAATCCACAATGACTAATACAAAGCGATACCTTCATGCAGATAGATCAAATGGCCCAATGAGATCCATGCCAATTCTTTCGAAGGGGATCTCAATTAATGGCAATGGGCACAACAGCGCTTTTGGCATGGCTGCTGGATTTACCAGCTGGCATTCGTGACATGCCATGCACCACCTGCGGACATCAGCATGAATCCCTGGCCAATAAAACTGGGCCATGAGATGATTCAGTGTTTTCTCCTGCCCTAAATTCCCAACCATGGGATTATGATGAGCTGCATGGAATAAAAGTTCCCTGCGGCTCTTTGGGATGAACAACTGTGTCATCTTTTCTTTGGTTTGAGTGTCTTGCATCACTCAATACAGCCTATATTTAATAACAAAAAAATACGGGAAGGAAAGCACAACCTTAAGCTAGAGGATTTGACCAATTACTTTCACTTGGTCAAAGGCATGCCTCAGATACTCATCATGCACCTGCTCCAGTGGGAAGTCCTCTAAGGAATTCCCCAGAGGAGAAGCCTCCTCCTTCTCTGGGGAATTCCTTAGGGGACTTCCCACTGGAGCAGGTGCCTCTGCCTCTGTGTCCTCATGATGCAGAGCTGACACAGATGAGCCCAAGACTGCCTCCCCAGCCAACATTGCGACAGGATTCCCTCATGATGTGCTACTGCAGGACCCACCCACTATTATCTGTTCCATTAATATTTTAAACCCTGGCCAAACTGTACCTAGTATCAGCGGATGGGTGAGGCTTGGACTAACCACAGTCTCTACAGTATGCTTTTCTCCCCGGAAATGAATAGTGATGGGCATTAGTGGATATTTGTGAATATCACTGTGCACACACTTAACCTTCACCACATGTGCATTCCCCCGTGCCCCGCATTGAATCAGGCTTTGATGAATGGAGGTCTGATTGCAACCCAAATCCACCAAAGCCTGATGTGTACACCCTTGAACGCTCATTGGTATGCGGTACATTCCAACTCGATCGGGGGCAGCTTCTGGCACGTCGGGGACCCGGACCATTGCCCCAACCTCCATCACCTGGCACTGGTCCTAGAAGTGCCCTATCTACCAGCACTGCCTATCCAGGCCTCACCTCTGCACTGCTGGGGCGTGAAGCACTCACCTGCAGGGAAGATGCAGAAACACACAGGGAGGATGGGGAAGGAGAACCACGGGCTTGGGGATCTGGCTGTGGGGGAATTGGCCCCTGCATCTGTGGTGTGGGGAAAGGATGGGAGGGAGGGGAGGAACAAGAGGAAGGGGGCACAAAACAGAGAGAGAGAGAGAGAGAGAGAGAAAGAGAAGTTGGATGTCTGCCTGCCACTGGAACTGCTGCTAGATGATCCTCCGCAAGCTCAATGGCCCAATCCAGTGATGCACTGGACCCATTTCGCCATCCCCCTTGGCAGCCGAGCGATGATTTGCTCCAGCGCCACTGTGTAGATGATTTCCTTAATGTTGCGGTTCTCCGCTCACAGCCACCGCCTGCAGGCATCCTGCAGCTGCTGGCCATAGGCAAAAGGTCAGCCGACCTCCTCCAGTATCAGGTCCCGGATGTTGCTCCAAGGAGTGACCGACTTGCAGGAGGATCGCACGCTTCAGGTCGGCGTACACCAGCCGGTTCTCTGCTGGCAGTTGCTGGGCGGCGAGTTGCGCTTCGCCAGTCAATAGTGGTAACAGGTGCGTCGCTTGCTGCTTGTCTGGCCACCCCCATGCCTCTGTTCGAAGAGATCCAGAAATGTCTCCTGATTGTCGTGCGGCCCCATCTTGGTGAGGGTGACATGGGAATTCTGCGGGCTCTGTGGCTGGTGCATCTGCAGGGTTAATGAGATGCAGGAGCACCTGGCAGTCATCCTGTTGGGCCCGCAGCAGTGCCTCAAAGCCTTGCTCCTGCTCAGTTCTCATAGCGACCAGAGCCTGGTGCTAGTTCTGCTGGGCAGCAGCAAGGGCATGGATCAGCTCACTAAATGGTGAGGACTCCATTGCAACAGCTCTTTTTCCAGCATCCTGGGTTTTGGCACCAGTGTAAGGATTTTCCCTAATGCAGTAGACACTGGAACAGGCAGGCGATATTGCAGTCACGTTTGTTTTATTTCAAAACCACAAAATCAACCAAAGCACGCTTTCCAGCGGTTTCACAAATACAAGCTGTGCCACAGCATGGGCGTCAGTTAGGGGAAGAGATCCTCACACTCTGCTGCTCTCCCCTTTTATCTCCTCCTTCTCATTGCACACAAACACACACAGACAGCACATTAATTAACTACAGGTGCTTCCACTTTGCCACTCACCTTCCCTGGCCTCGTTCTCCATTCACAAACCAGCTTGGCCATGCCCCCACTGCCACAAATGACATGCATAATGGACAAATGAGGTCATTTTAAAAATATTTATTAAATGATTTTTTTTTAAAAGACCCAAGGCTCCTACTGGTATCGCATTCATATCATATTCATATGATGTTAATGAACGGAGTCTTTCTCACAAACAGACCTTCCAGTGTTTGTTTGTACACCACATTAACCTTGTTTAAAAAAAGTTTACTGCAAACAAAGGGAATGTCTTAGAATAGGCAGTGACAATGTAGAAAAAATATGTCTTAAGATTATTAAGATTTGGAGAGGGAAAGGGGGTTGACAGAGTGGATAATGCCTGCATGTAGCAAATACTGCTCATCAGTCTTTGAGGTGAGATTGGGATTGGAATTTTGATGAGACCTGGCAATGCTGACTGGCAGCTTCATACTAGTTCCCTTCAAGTTCCACACGAAAGTAAAAACCTTTCACTTGCACAGCATTTTTGTTTTCTCATGCAGGATTCCAGTTCTGATGCACACATATAGTGCCAACTAGAGACTCATTGATTTCAGGCACACTATCTAAGAAATGTTCAATTTGTATCTATATTTGTTTAGAATGCATTACATGTATTCATATCCGGTTACACCATTACTTCACATACATTCCAATTTAGTGTGTGGAGAAAAAATCTAAGAAAGATATCCAGAATTGCACTCTCCTGTTTACAGCTCCTTATGTGCTGTTTTTTTAATTATTCCTTGCAACTTCTGTTTTGTAATTTCTCATGTATGTATGTATGTATGTATGTATGTATGTATGTATGTATGTATGTATGTATGTATTTATTAATTAGCAGAGGCATATCTTTTCTCTGTTGATTTTGGATAATTTATAGCATCAATTTGTAGAGCTCAGAATGCTCCCAGGTCAGATATTTACAGTAAATATTTTTGCCTATCCCATGTGTTGATTGTTTCCTAAATAAAGTGCTTCATTTCACTGCAATGACATACCCTGAATCTCATAAGCATTTAGCTTTGCCAGAAGAGCAGAGCAAAAACAATTGTACTCTCCTATCTTCATTCAAGGAGCCTTTCTGTTCCTGGGGAATGTGTACTGGCATATCTACTGCTGAATGGCCACATTTTTAGTAATATGCTCATTCAAGGTCTAGCCTTTAAATGGCAGAACACCGTGTCCTAATCATTCTTGACTAAATGTGAGTGTGTGGACTGCAGATGAAGAAAGGAGAAAGAGAAAGGCTTCCTTATCATTGGCTGACCATTTTAGCCACTGTATTGTTCTCATTAATAGAGTTTACACTCAGTTGGACAAGCAGAAATGTTGAGTACATTATATTTCATACTAGAATGCAAGAATTTTCTAGCAGCGGATGGTGTAAAGCCTTTTTCTCTGAAGTATGAAAATTTATTCCTATTCAAAACAATGTGTAAACAGAAAAGAAAATCTTCAGAATTATTTTTCCTCAAACTTTTTTTCCCTGTAATGCTTGCTTTCTGTATATACCCTCTAGTCTTCTTTCTCCGCATCATTCCTTTAATCTACACATTTTCCTTCTCTGTGCTAACAGTTTCTTCTCTTAGAAAGAAACCCGGATCGCCATTTTCTCTCATGTTTCCCCTCATTCTCCACTCTTTCTGTTTTGAATGTCCAGCTTCATTCTTTCCTCACTTTCTCTTTATTGTCTTCTCTATTGTTCATCTTCTTTCTTCTTTCCTTTTGAATGTTGCTCTGTGCATCAGGTACAGTAGAATCCTTTCTTTGGGTTGGTGGATGACACTGTGCCATGAATCATAAAGATAAATAACCATAGGATAGTAGATGGGGAGTGCAGGGGGAGAGAGAGAGAGAGAGAGAGAGAGAGAGAGACTACAGCAGTGCTGACTTTGGATTTAGATTCATGTGACAGCACATTAATTTCTAAACTAGAGGGTGCAAAAAACAAGGTGAAAATATAAATCTGCAAGTTTTAACATTTTGCATGCATAAATATCCCACATGTAAGTGCAAATGTGAAACTCAGGAGCACAAAAACAAGAACTGAATGCAGGTTTATCTTAATATCACTCCCAAACAGTCTTTTTTCCTTCTTGGTTTGATAGTTGTCCTCGCACGCTAAGCAGATTACCTTCAGCTGCTCTCTGCACTTGAATTTTTGCACTTGAATTTCGACACGATGTGGTTTTGAAAGTTTGGGTGTGGGCTCATGCCATTTCTGTCAGTGAATGCTATTGGTGTATTGGTGTTACAAGTGGCCTGAACTTGAGGTAAACTCTCTGTATTTGCATTCATAAAGGTGTCTCTTGATTGTAGATTTTAACAATGATACACCTGCCTCCTCGGGTGTTCTTGACTTTGCTAGATGTGGTGATTTGATCATAGATTGTAGCTCCATTGTGATGGTGTCATAGGTAAAATTATGCAAAGTTGTGGAATTGTCCAATGGTCCGACCGTACTAGTGCATCTCAAACAATTAAAATATCATGAAAATTTTTAATATTTTACATTAGTCATTTAAGAAAGTCAAAATTTAATATATTCTAGACTCAGTACACGCAAACTAAAATGGCTCAAGCATTTTTAGTGGAGCTCCCGCGTGGGCTAAAGGCCCGTGCGAGTGGAGTCTCATAGGCATAGAGTGTGGATACATAAAGAAACCCATTGAGTTGTTTTCTGATGGTTTTGGTCCTGTGTGTGCCTGCCACCATACCAGTGTTATAGTAATTACCAGTCATACACATCGCCTAGGGGCGGCATGGTGGTGTAGTGGTCAGCGCTGTCGCCTCACAGCAAGAAGGTCCGGGTTCAAGCCCCATGGCCGGCGAGGGCCTTTCTGCTCCGGTTTCCCCCACAATCCAAAGACATGCAGGTTAGGTTAACTGGTGACTCTAAATTGACCATAGGTGTGAGTGTGAATGGTTGTCTGTGCCTATGTGTCAGCCCTGTGATGACCTGGCGACTTGTCCAGGGTGTACCCCGCCTTTCGCCCATAGTCAGCGGGGATAGGCTCCAGCTTGCCTGCGACCCTGTAGAACAGGATAAAGCGGCTGGAGATAATGAGATGAGATGAGACACACCACCTAGTGGCTAGTGTTAGTAATTACCAGTCCTAAACACCACCAAGTGGCCAGTGTTAGTAATTACCAGTCATACACACCACCTAGTGGCCAGTGTTAGTAATTACCAGTCATATACACTGCCTAGTGGCCAGTGTTATAGCCGGTAAAGAAATAAAACAAAAGAGGCTGGCTATGATAAAAGAAAATTCTACAACCAAGAAACAGATGGGAACTCCACTTTTAGGCAGTGCCTAAATCTATATATTATACTTTAATTTTGATAATTATCGGCCAGATTAGATAGAACTTTATTAATCCCTTTGGGATGGTTCCCTCAGGGAAATTAAAATTCCAGCAGCATCATTACAGGATAAACAGAGAATAGAAAATAGAGAAAACTTTTAGATAAATTAAGTATTTACATATATAAATATAAAAAAAGATGTGAAAAAAATCCAGCAGGAGAGGTATTGCACATTATATTGCATATTGTCCAGTATTGCTTTTTGTCAGGCTAGGCTACTGCTCCTTCCCATCCTGTCCTCCTGTTACCCCTCCCCCCCAGAGAGGAGTTGTACAGTCTGATGGCATGAGGGACAAAGGAGTTTTTAAGTCTGTTAGTCTTGCACTTGGGAAGGAGCATTCTGTCACTGAACAGGCTCCTCTGGTTGCTGATGACGGTGTGCAGAGGGTGACTGGCATTGTCCATGATATTCAGTAGTTTGTCCATAGTCCTCTTCTCTGCCACCATCACCAGAGAGTCCAGCTTCATGCCAACCACAGAGCCAGCCTGCCTGATCAGTTTGTCCAGCCTGGATATGTCCTTCTTGGATGTGCTGCCCCCCCCAGGAAACCACGGTGTAAAACAGGACACTGGCGACCACGGACGACCAAAAAACTCAAAATATGAGAGTGTTTCATTTCAAGATTGAGTAAAACAGAATAAATACCATAGATCATTTGGTCTAGCTCAGTACATGCAACCACAATGATGGGGAAGACTGCTGACTTGACAGTTGTCAAGAAGATGATCACTGACACCCTCCACAAGGAGGGTAAGCCACAGAAGGTCATTGCTAAAAAGGCTAGGTGGAAAAGGTGCACAAGCAACAGGGATGACCGCAGCCTTTAGAGCAGGGGTGTCAAACCTGATCCATAAAGGGCCTTGTGGCTGCAGGTTTTCATTCCAGCCATGCAGCAGCACACCTGACTTGGCTCATTCAATCAAATGAACTGTCTTCACACAGTCAAATACTTGCAGCCACACCCACCCTTGATTAAAGGGTGGGTGTGTCATTTGATTGAATAAGCCAAATCAGGGTGCTGCTGCATGGCTGGAATGAAAACCTGCAGCCACACGGCCCTTTATGGATCAGGTTTGACACCCCTGCTTTAGAGGATTGTCAAGAAAAGTTGATTCAAGAACTTGGGAGAGCTTCACAAGGAGTGGACTGAGGCTGGTGCCAATGCATCAAGAACCACCATGGACTTGTCTTCAGGAAATGGGCTACAATTGTTACCTTCCTAATATCAAACCACTCCTGAACCAAAACCAATATCAAAAGCATCTTACCTGGGTGGGTGGCACAGTGGTGTAGTGGTTAGCACTGTTGCCTCACGGCAAGAAGGTTCTGGGCTCAAGCCCAGTGGCCAACAGGGGCCTTTCTGTGTGGAGTTTGCATGTTCTCCCTGTGCCTGTGTGGGTTTACTCTGGGTGCTCTGGTTTCCCCCACAGTCCAAAGGCATGCAGGTTAGGTTAACTGGTGGATTTAAATTGACCATAGGTGTGAATGGTTGTGTCAGCCCTGCGATGAGCAGGTGACTTGTCCAGGGTGTACCCTGCCTCTTGCCCATAGTCAGCTGGGATAGGCTCCCACTTGCCCATGACCCTGCGCAGGATAAGCAGTTACAGAGCTTACCTGGGCTAAGGAGAGAAAGAACTGGACTATTGCTCAGTGGTTCAAAGTCCTTTTCAGATGAAAGCAAATTTTGTATTTCATTTGGAAATCAAGGTCCTTGAGTCTGGAGGAAGAGTGGTGTGGCATAGAATCCAAGGTGTTTGAAGTCCACTGTGAAGTTTCCACAGTCTGTGATTATTTGGGGTGCTGGTGTTGGTCCACTGTGTTTTATCAAATCCAAAGTCAATGCAACCATCTACCAGGAGACTTAAGAGCACTTCATGGTTCCATATGCCGACAAGCTTTATGGAGATACTGATTTCCTTTTCCATCAGGACTTAGCACCTTCCCACACTGCCAAAACTACTACCAAATGGGTTGCTGACTATGATATTAATGTGCTTGATTGGCCAGCCAACTTTCCTGGCATGGAGAATGTATGGGGTATTGTCAAGAGGAAGATGAGAAACACCTGACCCAAAAATACAGATGAGCTGAAAGCCACTATCAAAGCAACCTGGGCTTCAATAATACCTCAGCAGTACCACAGGTTGATTGCCTCCATGCTATGCTGCATTGATGTAGTAATTTGTGGTAAAGGAGCACCAACTAAGTACTGAGTTTATAAATGAACATACGTTTCAGAAGTTGGACATTTCTTTATTGTAAATCCATTTTTGATTGATCCTAGGAAATATTCTAATAATTTGAGATATTGGATTTGTGATTTTCATGAGCTATAAGCCATGGTCATCAAAATTAAAACAAAAAAGCTTGAAATATTTCACATATATTGTAATGAATATACAATATATGAAAGTTTACCATTTTGAATAAAATTGCAAAAGAAATTAACTCATCTCATTATCTCTAGCCGCTTTATCCTGTTCTACAGGGTCACAGGCAAGCTGGAGCCTATCCCAGCTGACTACGGGCGAAAGGTGGGGTACACCCTGGACAAGTCACCAGGTCATCACAGGGCTAAGAAATGAACTTTTTCATGATATTCTAATTGTTTGAGGTACACTAGTATATGCTATAGTGAGCAATCTGCTGAGTGACCTGTGATTACAGGTTGTTATAGGCTACAGGTTTCGTTTTTGTCCAAAGGTGGGGATAGCCTTCTTTCATCTCAGCTATGATACCTTGTTCACTGTATTTTTTAAAAACATAACTAGTGCTCTTTTTCAGATAATACTACATTATTGTGGCAACTGTTAGTTTAGAGTTGGCTTTCTCTTTTATAGCATCCATCCATATCACTACAGTGACATGGCCACTCTGACAGCTTCAAACATCAACATGTCTAGGGAACATTACAGTAGTGGTTTCCCATTACCTTCTACTGGATTATTATAAAGGTTTTCTACTCTCAATCATTCACATACACACTCACACCTATGGACAATTTAGAGTAGCCAGTTAACCTAATCATATATCTTTGGATTGTGGGAGAAACCAGAGCACCCAGAGGAAACCCATGCAGAACATATAAACTCTGCACAGAAAGACCCCTGTCAGCCTCTGGGCTCGAACCCAAAACCTTCTTGCTGTGACGTGACAGTGCTAACCACTTGCACCACAGTGCTGCACTTGTTAGCATAGCTGACCTTATTAACTATGATACATTTTACTGTTGGCTATAAAATTGTCCTGTGTAGTTTTTTCCTCCATTTAGTAAGCCACTCTTGTCTCTCATTCTCTCTGCTGGTCATTTTCCCTCTGTGAATGGGCCTGTGTCTAAATACTGCTGATGTGAAAGGTTTTCCATTGTCATATCACATGCTGTTGACTGTTGCATCTGTTATGCCCAGGTCAGATGGCAGAAAGATGCATGCTGTGACCTGCGATCGGTCGGGTGGTGACCGATCGCAGGTGGACGCAGGTGTTTTGTGTCAAATCCTTTGTTGTGGCCAGACGTATTGCAAGATGCAGAGTTTTTAAGCTGTCATGACAGGACCCAACCAGTCAGAAGCAGACGCAGCTAGACGCAGGTTGACGCAGCACATCGAGAGCCTTTAAAAAATATATAGCCATAAGACTGCTCACAGGTTGTTGTAAACTATTTGCAGGTGCAGTCTGCGTCTACCTGCAATGCATCACAGCCATCTCTAAAGACTTGTCTTCCCCTGCATCAGCCTGCGTCTAGCTGCCACTACCTGCTTCAACCAGCAATTGGTTGCCCAAGTGTTGCACAACTGCTTGCCTCTACATGCGTCAATCTGCTATTTGCACTGATTGGAAGCAAATTGCAACTGAAATGTGAACAGATTGTGATCCACTTGCATCAACCTGCCTCTACTAAAGACCGTCTGCAACACTCTGCCATTATCTGCATCGTCGGGCGTGGATGCAAGACCAGTCTTACATCTACCTGCGATTTTGCTATCGCAGGTAGGTGCAAGTAGTTGAAAACTAGTTGCAGCCTGCCATCTGACCTGGGCATTATGACAGATACCATGTATGTACTCACTGCCTTGGCACTGACCATTTACATATATCCCCTGGGCTGACTGCTTAGTAATGCCTACATGGTGCTCTCAGCTGGCAGATTTAAACCCTGATTGAGAGTCAAATCTGCCCTGTCAACCCCTGTAGTCTGTTTTGACTAATAAGCAAAATCAGGGGTATTCTGAGTTACTTCTCAGAAATCTCAGGATTCTTCTATTACAACAGAGTTCTCCTTATTTGAAAATGATTTGTTGTCCTTGTCAGTCTTCATGAACAGAATGTGATGATTCTATGTCTAGATCCATATCCTAGAGATTCTTCCATGCTAACTATGACCTAGTTGAATCTGCATGCTCAGCTCGAGCCTCAGAATTTTCTGAGAATGGGTTTGGGCTTGTCCCTGATAGCTTACAGACACTATGGCAGCTAATCTTAAAATTGTGGTGGTGTGAGTAAGATTGGATGGTGCTGGGCAAACCATACCACCAAGTGTACCCTTTTGCACAACAACTATCACAACTGAATTCAAACTCACTGAGGCTGGAGTCACTGAATAGTCTAGCATCAAATGTGCCTCTCTGAAAACTCGGTGATAAGGACACCTTGACTGTGTTGTTGGCCTTGAATGTGTCTGGATTGACCTTGTTGTTGAATCTAACATTTCTGTCCAAGGTCACATCACCCTGTATTATGATTCACTCAATGAAATTTACACCAGTCTGTGAAGGCGAATATGCAGAGGAATCCTTGCTGTACCCAGTATGCAGTCCATGGTACTATGTAGACCATACAATGTAGTCCAGTCCTCAGACCAAACTGTTCATCTACCAGAGAGTAAAAGATGACTCACTGGGTGGTTCAGATGTAGTTCAAGCTATGCAATCAGGACTGGTTACATTGAAGGGACCATTGATAAACAATGCTTATTTTCATGTACCTATTATCCCAGAATACAAATGTTTTCTAAGGATTGCCTTCCAAGGGGAGGAACTGAAATTTAAAATTCTATCTTTCAACCTCTCTATAGCGGGCGGTACGGTGATGTAGTGGTTAGCGCTGTCGCCTCACAGCAAGAAGGTCTGGGTTCGAGCCCCGTGGCCGACGCGGGCCTTTCTGTGCAGAGTTTGCATGTTCTCTCCGTGTCTGTGTGGGTTTCCTCCGGGTGCTCCGGTTTCCCCTACAGTCCAAAGACATGCAGGTTAGGTTAACTGGTGACTCTAAATTGACCATAGGTGTGAGTGTGAATGGTTGTCTGTGTCTATGTGTCAGCCCTGTGATGACCTGGTGACTTGTCCAGGGTGTACCCTGCCTTTCGCCTGTAGTCAGCTGGGATAGGCTCCAGCTTGCCTGCGACCCTGTAGAACAGGATAAAGTGGCTAGAGATAATGAGAGAGAGAGCCTCTCTATAGCAGCAGAGTTGTTTTAGGGATGTATGCAAGTGGCAAGTTTGAATGTAGCATTTCTCTCTAAACTCCTTTCCAGCTAGTCCTCAGTTGACTCTTGTTCTTATTGACTTTGTGGCATACATGACTGGGTGACTCTCACCACCCCTGATGGTGGTGAAATTGAATGTAATTATGTACATATGTAACTGTTGTTCAAAAAAATGCTAGTGTTCTTTGTCATTTGCAATCATCATCCCATAAAGAACCAGGCTAGAAGGTTCTAGGGAATGACAGCTTTTTTTATTAGACATTCTGTGTCATATGTCACCATGTGACTTTGTTGAAATGCAATGGCATACATAGACAAAAAGGTTTTCAGGTGAATCTCATCACTCCTGAAAGTTCTCTGAGGTTCACAGAACCATAGTTAAATAAATCCACAGTTAGTTTAGAAAAGAAGTGCTGTCCTGATGCATTGGTACCAGGGAAGATGAGGTATATTTGCTGCATTTAAGTGATGTTGGAAACTGGGAAATACTAATTTTCTTGTCTGGAAACAAATGATTCTGGATGATCCATCTCTTTATGAGATAAAATGTGACTTGTTATACAACCTTTCAAAATTCCAGCAGTGAAACTCTATAACCTTTCTGGTTATGCATTAGAGATAATACTTTTCATTAATCCTTTCAGGATTGTTTCTGAATAACTGTATGATAAATATAGAAACAGAAATTACCTGAAAGATGCCAGTGACTCACTTTGCCCTAATTCTGTTTAGAGTTTTCTGCACTTGTGAATCACTCCCTGCTGCTGTGAATGGCCGACATGGGTACACTAATGCTTGTTGTGGATGGTACCTCTTGGACACCCAAAAGATTGAACTGGCTAAAAACAGTTCCTCACCAGTTCCTCAGTGGATAAACTCACTTGCATAGTCTGCTGTAATCATAAAAGTCTCTAGTGCTCAAAAGAACTGGCTACCCTACTGCTACAATTCTGATCAAATCAACCAAACATGGCTCACCTCAAGCTTGAACCGGGTTTGGCAGTGATGATGACGATGACTCTAGTGCACATGTTGCACTACAAAAAACCTTAGCTGGTGAAACAATCTTCAATATCACCAAATTTATCCAGTAGTTCCTAAAAAAATTAAAAGGTTTTTGACCATTCTGCTTATTATATTAAATGCCTCTGCACCCCCTTTTTGTTCATATTAGGTAATATCTAATTGTCTGGACCAATGACTCTTTGAAAGATTATTTACTATGCAGGATAAAAGCATTCATTGAAAGGTTAATAATTACTAGCCTTATTGGCTTATTTTTCAAATGGAAACAATAGCTTAATTATTGCTTGTTCTTGTGCATTCATTTTCCTAATGGGTTAATTAAAGTCACTGACTAGGGAGAAACAGGGTTTGATGGCAGCATTTCAGTTTTCTTTTGAGCCCAAAGACTTGGGAGGAATAGTCAAGAAATTGATCATGCTGCTCATTTGAATACTTGATTCTGAATGGTCAATTCAGCATTCAGCAGTCTGTGGTTTCTTTATAACAGACTGTTGTTATGCATAACAATCCATTGCTATGGACCACACTATTATTGGAAGCATCCATCCATCCATTTCACAATAATGAAACTGTATAGTATCCTTTACATACTGCATGTTTAAACACACAAACATTAAAGGGATGGAACATCTCATTTCATCTTATTATCTCTAGCTGCTTTATCCTGTTCTACAGGGTTGCAGGCAAGCTGGAGCCTATCCCAGCTGACTACGGGCGAAAGGCGGGGTACACCCTGGACAAGTCGCCAGGTCATCACAGGGGTGGAACATAAAAAAACAAATCAGGTAATGATAAGTATGCAACTCATTATCATGGTTTCCAGCATATCACAGTTTCTGGTTTCTGATACATGAATGACATATAAATCATTGCACAACTGTTTAAGTATTACATTATTTAGCAAGGTAATCTCTTTAAATAAGCATTTCGAAAATGAAGATAATCATTATTTTCAGCATTCAATGTTCAAATGCCATCCCTGGTATGTTTGTTCTGTAAGATGTAGACCTGTTTTACCATCATGTAGCCTAATGGTAAAGTGTACCATTTTATACTGGCATAGACTGCAAATAATTGTATCTAACATATTTAAAATTTAATAATCCGCATCATACAATCCAGCATCATACACACCATTTATATTGTGTTTTGTACATGAATCTGAGCAAATTATTCTGTTTGATTTATTTAATTATAATATTTAAATATAAATATTTATCCACCTGTCTCTGCAGCTTTCTATTTAAATATTAAATAGTCTATTTAAACAGAATGCATCTGTGTGCATTCAATCTTTCCCCCTTTGTTTTTCCCTCTCTGCCTCCATACGAATCTATTTCATTCACTCTCTTGCTTTTTTGTATCTGCATATGCAGGACAAGACAGAAACAATATGACATGGTTTGTGCTTTTTAGGAGTCAAACAACAATTTATTCTGTAAAGTTGGGGGAAAAGAAGTTAGTGTATCATTTGAATATTGCCTTTCTTGCCTTCATTATGCCACTAACCATTTAATATGATGCATTACTCATCCCTGTTAGTTCAATTGTTGAATAATTGTGCTGATATGGTCACATCTGCACTGGAGACTGCTCTGGACTCTTTTTCCCCAGAATCCACCACAGCATACTAATATGGCTGCCACAGACTATGAATCCAGACAGATCTAATGTTCAAGTTCACCAGACTTCTGAATCACACACATCAGCTGCTCATTAGATTAGATTAGATTAGATTAGATTAGATTAGATTAGATTAGATTAGATTAGATTAGATTAGATTAGATAAAACTTTATTGATCCCTTTGGGAGGGTTCCCTCAGGGAAATTAAGATTCCAGCAGCAGCATTACAGATAAACAGAGAAAAGAAATAGAGAAAAACTTCTACACTAAGTAACTTTAAAAACGCACATTGATAAAACTTGCTGAATTCGTGCTGAGTTTATCTCAAGAAGAAAATAAATATATCACAATGGAAAAATAACTTCGTTCCGCCCGAATAAGTTCCAAATCTGTGCTCAAATCAGAATTTAAGGGAGATGTACTCAATAATGTACAATATGACTCGGGTAGTCAATGACATGGACAGGCTTTAATTTTCAAACAAATTTTGCATACACCGTACACACACAATGTTGCCTATAAATACCCGGGGGAAATGATGGGAAAATTGTCATTATTGAAGATGCCACGCCTAAGCCAAAATCAATGTGAACAGGCCATTGGGATGTTGCGTGCCGGAAGTACACAGACAGAGGTCGCCTGGCACTTCGGTGTTCATCACTCGACCATTTCCCGTTTGAGTCAGCGTTACAGACAGACAGGGAGCACCAGGGATCGTCCACGCCCTGGTCAGCCTCGAGTCACGACGCCAGTTCAGGATCAGCACATCAGGCTAGCTCACCTCCGTGACAGATTCCTGACACCCTCAGTCACTGCTGCTGAGACCCCTGGATGACACAGACCCAGAATCTCCAGCATGACGGTCCGAACATGGACCAACTGTCACTTTGAATTTTTTTATTGTGAATTAATTCTTGAGTTTGACAATAAATGTCCTTTATCGATGTTTCAAGATGTGTGTGCATTACATACAATATCATAAATTTCAAATATATGCATGGATCTAAAGTGATGTGTTGAATTCCATTGTGCGTTTTTAAAGTTACTTAGTATAGATAAATTAAAATAAATTAAGTATTTACATACAAATACAAAAGAATAAGATATGGGGAAGAGAGGAAGGGGGAGGGGAAAGGGGGAGAAGTGGGGTTAGGGTGTGTGTGTGTGGGGGGGGAGCAGGAAAGATATTGCACTTTATATTGAACATTATATTGCACATTGTCCGGTATTGCTTATCGTTAGGCTAGGCTAGGCTACTGCTCCTTCCCGTCCTCTGTCCTCCTGTTACCCCTGCTCCTCCCCAGAGAGGAGTTGTACAGTCTGATGGCATGAGGGACAAAGGAGTTTTTGAGTCTGTTCGTCCTGCACTTGGGAAGGAGCACTCTGTCACTGAACAGGCTCCTCTGGTTGCTGATGACGGTGTGCAGAGGGTGACTGGCATCGTCCATGATGTTCAATAGTTTGTCCATAGACCTCTTCTCTGCCACCATCACCAGAGAGTCCAGCTTCATGCCGACCACAGAGCCGGCCTGCCTGATCAGTTTGTCCAGCCTGGATGTGTCCTTCTTGGATGTGCTGCCCCCCCCCAGTACACCATGGTGTAAAACAGGACACTGGTGACCACGGACAACCAAAAAACTCAAAATATTAGCGTGTTTCATTTCAAGATTGAGTAAAACAGAATAAATAGCATACATTATTTAGTTTCCTGCAGATGTTAAAGGACCGCAGCCTCCTAAGGAAGTATAGCCTGCTCTGTCCCTTCCTGTATAAGTGATTGGTGTTGCAAGTCCAGTCCAGCTTGCTGTCCAGCCACAGCCCGAGGTACTTGTAGGAATCCACAGCTTCCACCTCGACTCCCTCGATCAGAACTGGTTGTGACCTTGGTCTGGACCTCCCAAAGTCAATGACCAGCTCCTTGGTCTTCAAGGTGTTGAGCTGCAAATGGTTCTTGTTGCACCACACAGCAAAGTCCCTCACCAGGCTCCTATACTCCTCCTCTCTGTCATCACTGATACACCCAATGATGGCTGTGTCATCGGCAAACTTCTGAATGTGACACAGCTCCGAGTTGTAGCAGAAGTCCGCAGTGTACAGGGTGAAGAGAAGAGGGGACAGCACCATGCCCTGGGGTGCTCCCGTGCTGCTAATCACAGTGTCAGACGTGATGTCCTTCAGCCTGACGTACTACGGCCTGTCAGTGAGGTTGCTGGAGATCCTGGTGACCAGGCAGGGGTCCACTCGCATCCTGTTCAGTTTGTCCTGAAGCAGTAGGGGCTGGATGGTGTTGAAGGCACTCGAGAAGTCCAAGAAGAGGATTCTCACTGTGCCATTTCCCTTATCCAGATGCGAGTGGGCTCAGTGTAGCAGGTAGAGGATGGCGTCTTCCACACCAACACCTGCCTGGTATGCAAACTGCAAACAGTCCTGGGCATGTTGTACCTGGGGTCTGAGGAGGCTGAGGAAGAGCCGCTCCAACATCTTCATCAGATGTGAAGTGAGCGCCACTGGTCGGAAGTCATTCAGCTTGCTGGGCCGATTCTTTTTGGGAACTGGAATGATACATGATGTCTTCCAGAGGGTTGGCACTCTCCCCAGCTGCAGGCTGAGGTTGAAGATGCATTGGAGTGGTTCACCCAGGTCAGCAGCTCAGGTCTTCAATTGTTGTGGACACACCTTGTCCGGGCCTGCTGCTTTCCTGGGATGAAGCTTCCTCAGTTGACCTCTGACCTGGTCTGCAGTAATGCATAGAGGAGTCTGTGTTGAGGTGGGGGAGGAGGGGGCTGCTGTGATGACTGGGGGGAGGTGTGTTGAGGGAAGAAGGAGAGATGGCTGCAGTGAGGGAGAGGGTGGGGGGGATGTGGGCTGGTTGAACCGATTGAAGAAGTCATTCAACTCATTCGCCCTCTCCACTGTCCCCTCAATGACTCTGGTCTTTGTATTGTGGCCTGTGATGGTTTTCACACCTTCCCAGACCTCCCTCATGCTGTTCTCCTTCAGCTCCTGCTCCACCTTTCTCCTGTAGCTGTCCTTAGCTTCCCTCATGCAGCGTTTCACCTCCTGCTGTGCTGCTTTCATCACCTCCCTATCCCTGCTCCTGAAGGCGGCCTTCTTCCTGTTGAGGACAGCTTTGACTTCCTGTATTACCCATAGCTTGTTATTAGGGTAACACCGTACAGTCTGAGTGGGGGAGACCACGTCTGCACAGAAGTTGAGGTAATCTGTCAGAGAGTGTGTCAGCCCCTCTATGTCCTCACAGTGTGGGCTAAGCAGCACATCCCAGTCCATGATGTCATAGTAGTCTCTGAGGGCATCTTCCATTTCAGGGGACCACCTCCTGATGGAGCTAGTTGTTGCAGGCTGCCTTTGAACCAGGGGGGTGTACTTCGGCTGTAGAAGAACCAGGTTGTGGTCAGACTTCCCTAGTGGGGGGAGGGGTGTGACTCTGTATGCATCCCTCACATTAGCATACAGCAAGTCAATTGTCCTGTTGTTCCTTGTTGGACAATCCACAGCCTGGTAAAAAGCAGCCAAAGTAGAGTCCAAAGTAGAGTGATTAAAGTCCCCAGAAATGATGATAAATGCCTCAGGGTGCTGTGTCTGCAGCCTTGCTGTGACAGAGTGAATCCTCTCACATGCAGCGGCTGCATCTGCCTTCGGAGGGATGTAAACACAGATGGTGATCACGTGACTGAACTCCCTCAGCAGATAATATGGCCGCAGGCTAACGGCTAGCAGCTCCAAGTCCGGGCAACATTTTTCTTTACGGAGATATGTCCCGGGTTACACCAGTGATTGTTAACATAAATCATGAGTCCCCCACCTTTGCTTTTCCTGCATGTGTTAGTGTCTCTGTCAGATCTCACAGCAGTGAATCCCCGCAGGTCCATGTTAGCATCTGGTACAAGGTGTGTTAGCCATGTCTCCATAAAGATAAATAAGCTGCTCTCCCAGTAAATCTGGTGGTTGTTCAGAGCGGAAAGCTCGTTGACTTTATTCAGCAGCAAGTTCACATTCCCCATGATAATGGAGGGAATGGATGGTTTGTAGCACCGCCGGTTGTCAGCTAGCCTAGCCTTTAGCTTAGCTCTGGCTTTGCAGCCCCTGGGTTTCCTCCTCAGCTCAGCCGGGATAGGGTGTCGTACCCTGGCTCGTCCCATTGTTTTCAGGGCCAGCAGCTCCTCTCTCGAATAAGTGAGAAAACTGGCTCCTGTTTGCGTGTTAAATATATCCATGTTATATAGTAAAACACACTATGTCTTTGTAAGAAGAGCAAAAAAGTAAAAAAAAAAAAAAAATCACATGCCCGCTTTATTTAAGCAGACACAGAACATGGACGTCATTGTCCAGATTTTGAGGTTACATTTTCTGCTTCATGTCCAACCACAACATTGTCACTCCTATGTTCCAGGATGGATACAACCAAATGCTTGCTTGTCAAGCATGATGAAACACTGGGACACATTGACTGGCCTGCAAAATCACCAAACCTCAATCCTATGGACAATTTATGGGAGTATTTTGAACAGTAGGAGAAACTGCAAAATAGGCACTCATTTGTACATGCATATAGAGCAAGATTGGGCAAAATTTTACAGGAACAGAAGACTCTGGTGTAATCTTTACCTGACAGGATTGGTGATATTATTAAGGTGAGGGAAAGTGTAACCAAGTATTAGGAAGTCAATGACACATCAGATTAATGTTTGTGCTTGGATCTTACCATAATACTATTTTATTTTCACAGAGACTCACTTGCCATTCATGCAATTTTCCAATTAGCCAATCATGTGGCAGCAGTGCAATGCATTAAATCATGCAGATAAAGACCAAAAGCTTCAGTTAATCTTCAGATCAAATATCAAAAAAAGTGCTCTTAATCCATCTTTGAATGTGGGAGGGTTGTTGGTGCCAGACAGACTGCTTTGTGTATTTCAGAACCTGCTGATGTCCTGGGATTTTTGCACTATAGAGTTTACATAGAATGGTGTGAAAGACACAAAACATCCAGTGAGCAGCAATCCTGCAGGTAAAATGTCTTGTTAATGAAAGAGGTCAAACTGATTCTCACCAACAGCAAGTCTACATTCATTCATTTTCTATACCGCTTATCCATTGCAGATCACATGGAAGCTGGAGTCAATCCCAGCCTACATCATGCAAAAGGTGAGGTACATCCTGGACAGGCCATAAATCCATCACAGGGCCAACACAGTGAGACAGACAGCCACTCACACTCACATACACACCTATGGGCAATTTAGTGTAGCCAAGTGAACTAACATGCATGTCTTTGGACTGTGGGGGGAAACTAGAGCACTCAGAAGAAACCCACTCAGGTATGAGAACATGCAAACTCCACACAGAAGGACTCCAGTCAGCTGCAGAGCTCAAACTCAGAACCTTCTTGCTGTAAGATGACAGTGCTTACCACTGCACCAGCACTGTCTACACTAACTCAAATAATCACTCAAATAATCATGGAGGTTAATCATCCATGAAGAGCAGAAGATCATATCAGAATGTAAAACATGTTGAACCTTGAGGCAGAAAGGCTACAACAGCTATTCAGGTTCCACTTCTGTCAGCAAAGGACAGGAATCTGAGGCTACAGTGGGCACAGGGTCACTAAAACTGCTCACTAAGTAATCTCATCTCATCTCATTATCTCAAGCCGCTTTATCCTGTTCTACAGGGTCGCAGGCAAGCTGGAGCCTATCCCAGCTGACTACAGGCGAAAGGCGGGGTACACCCTGGACAAGTCGCCAGGTCATCACAGGGCTGACACATAGACACAGACAACCATTCACACTCACATTCACACCTACAGTCAATTTAGAGTCACCAGTTAACCTAACCTGCATGTCTTTGGACTGTGGGGGAAACCGGAGCACCTGGAGGAAACCCACACGGACACGGGGAGAACATGCAAACTCCGCACAGAAAGGCCATCGCCGGCCACGGGGCTCGAACCCGGACCTTCTTGCTGTGAGGCGACAGCACTAACCACTACACCACCATGCCGCCCTCACTAAGTAATGATTGAAAAAAATTTTTTTACAAAATTTTCCCAATATTTCTCATTTACATTGGTAGTGCCTCTGTTGATTAGATAACAATTCTGCCATAAACCCTCTTTCGATTACAGTGGTGCAAAAAAGTATTTAGTCAGTCAGTCACCAATTGTGCAAGTTCTCCCACTTAAAAAGATGAGAGAGGCCTGTAATTTTCATCATAGGTATACCTCAACTATGAGAGACAAAATGAGAAAAAAAAATCCAGAAAATCACATTGTCTGATTTTTAAAGAATTTATTTGCAAATTATGGTGGAAAATAAGTATTTGGTCAATAACAAAAGTTCATTTCAATACTTTGTTATATACCCTTTGTTGGCAATGACAGAGGTCAAACGTTTTCTGTAAGTCTTCACAAGGTTTTCACACACTGTTGCTGGTATTTTGGCCCATTCCTCCATGCAGATCTCCTCTAGAGCAGTGATGTTTTGGGGCTGTCGCTGGGCAACACGGACTTTCAACTCCCTCCAAATATTTTCTATGGGGTTGAGATCTGGAGACTGGCTAGGCCACTCCAGGACCTTGAAATGCTTCTTACGAAGCCACTCTTTCGTTGCCTGGGCGGTGTGTTTGGGATCATTGTCATGCTGAAAGACCCAGCCACATTTCATCTTCAATGCCCTTGCTGATGGAAGGAGGTTTTCACTCAAAATCTCACGATACATGGTCCCATTCATTCTTTCCTTTACACAGATCAGTCATCCTGGTCCCTTTGCAGAAAAACAGCCCCAAAGCATGACGTTTCCACCCCCATGCTTCACAGTAGGTATGGTGTTCTTTGGATGCAACTCAGCATTCTTTCTCCTCCAAACACGACAAGTTGAGTTTTTACCAAAAAGTTCTATTTTGGTTTCATCTGACCATATGACATTCTCCCAATCCTCTTCTGGATCATCCAAATGCTCTCTAGCAAACTTCAGACGGGCCTGGACACATACTGGCTTAAGCAGGGGGACACGTCTGGCACTGCAGGATTTGAGTCCCTGGCGGCATAATGTGTTACTGATGGTAGCCTTTGTTACTTTGGTCCCAGCTCTCTGCAGGTCATTCACTAGGTCCCCCCGTGTGGTTCTGGGATTTTTGCTCACCGTTCTTGTGATCATTTTGACCCCACGGGGTGAGATCTTGCGTGGAGCCCCAGATCGACGGAGATTATCAGTGGTCTTGTATGGCTTCCATTTTCTAATAATTGCTCCCACAGTTGATTTCTTCACACCAAGTTGCTAACCTACTGCAGATTCAGTCTTCCCAGCCTGGTGCAGGTCTACAATTTTGTTTCTGGTGTCCTTTGACGGCTCTTTGGTCTTGGCCATAGTGGAGTTTGGAGTGTGACTGTTTGAGGTTGTGGACAAGTGTCTTTTATACTGATAACGAGTTCAAACAGGTGCCATTAATACAGGTAACGAGTGGAGGACAGAGGAGCCTCTTAAAGAAGAAGTTACAGGTCTGTGAGAGCCAGAAATCTTGCTTGTTTGTAGGTGACCAAATACTTATTTTACCGAGGAATTTACCAATTAATTCATTAAAAATCCTACAATTTGATTTCCTGGATTCTTTCCCCCCATTCTGTCTCTCATAGTTGAAGTGTACCTATGATGAAAATTACAGGCCTCTCTCATCTTTTTAAGTGGGAGAACTTGCACAATTGGTGGCTGACTAAATACTTTTTTGCTCCACTGTATATTAGGTTTAAATGGGGAGGTGAAATAATGCAATTGTTACCAGTGTATTTCTGGAATTTTGGTCCCATCCAAATCCATCTATTATTTTTATTGTCTGTATATTCCAGTGTCTACAAAATTAAGTTTAAAAACCCTAATAATAAAAATTTAAATGACATTTCAAAAGATTTATGAGAGAACTGACACTTCTGGGGTTTTTAGGTAAGTTAGAGGAGTTCCTTACACAGGTATAGCCTACATAAAAGACATGTTATGGGCATGTAACCTTATGAACAGACAAACTTGCATGGCTATAATAAATGTCTAAACAGCTTTCTTTGATTTTTTTTCTTTCTGATATGCTTTTATTCTGCCTTTACTTAATATTTAATATAAATCTCTCACTCCATCATTCCAGCCCAGATTTTTGGTGAAGTAACTGAATTACACAGTGCAGAGAAGAGGCTCATCCCACAGTCCAAACTTAATAACTTTTTTAAATTTGATTGCTTCAGTTCATAGTGCCTTCGCATCTTTTGTACACTCTCATTTTCATTCTCCTTCAATACTGGCCTTCAATTTAACACCTAGCTCTTTATGCTCACTCAGGAAGAGAGTGAGAGCAAGAAAGAGAGAGAGAACATACCCAGCATTTTAATAGATGACTGAACAAATTGAATTTGAATTCATGGAGCAGCTTTTATCTTTGGTGTGGATTTTTTTTCTTTATGGAGGAGAAAAAAACTATAATAAATGTCATAGAAACTGGAAAACAGGTCCCCCTTTGAGGTAATCCATTACTTCTGTGGAAATATCTAGACACTGGGTTACAAGGTGACCATTTGTTATTGCAGCCAATTTATTTAGCTATGATGAAGTAAGGGGGAAAAAAGCACATGTATTAGCATATATACAGTATACCCAGTTACTCTGTTATCAAGATAAACAATACTAGTTGAGGAAATATGAATAAAAACAGTAGAGAGGATTGCAGGAACTTGATCGTCAAACAAACAAATGAAAAATTGACTCATACTAAGAATAACAAGAAAAAAAAGATCTATTGAAGATGGTGTACAAATAGAGAGTTCAAAGAGAGATTAGTATAAATATGCAGGCGATTATAGAAAATTACGCATGCTTATCGGTTGAAAAAATTGGATTATTTCTCAATAATCACCTTGAGCGACTCAGCAAAATGGCTGCTAATCACTTTGTCACTAAGTGAGGAAGCAATAAAAATTATGAATGAAAATGATGTTCCTAAAAGCACTAAAGATGCTACGAAGTTAGATCTAAAACTATTCAAAGGTAAGGTGGAATTGTGATTTATTTTATCGAATTCAAAACAAAATTATTTTATGTGAGTCAGCACAGATAAGCGACACAAGTCTGCACGCATCACAATTGCATGCTGCTTTTGAAGTTGGAAATAAATTATTTTAGAATACATTTTTTTTAAATAATCACCTGTGTATTTATACAAAAACAATTATCCACCTCAGGATCAGTGAATATCGGTGAATAATAATCTCAACTTCGTCTCAGGTAATATTCATCAATATTCACTGAATCTGAGACAGATAATTGTCAATTAGTGTACTATAATACAACTGGGGAGGCATGGTGATGTAGGGGTTAGTACTGTCGCCTCACAGCAAGAAGGTCCTGGGGTCGAGCCCAGTGGCCGGTGAGGGCCTTTCTGTGTGGACTTTGCATGTTCTCCCTGTGTCTGCGTGGGTTTCCTTCGGGTGCTCCAGTTTTCCCCACAGTCCAATATGTTTTGTATTATCTCCTCACTTGTTGTTCTATCACATTATGAATAATTTAGGCAAGACTCCACATGTCGAACACCCTGCTGCCCTGTTGCTCACAGTTACTTCTGCGTGGGTTATGTCAAGTCCATAAAATATCCAAGCCGCGTAAGCAGGAAGGTCTATACTCATCCTGTAAGTTTAGTTTATGTGTCCGCTTATAGTAGTTGTACAATTTTTCTATGTAACCTAATAGGAATGAAGAGGGGAGTGCATGGAAAAAAAATAATTTTCCTTCACTTACAGTATATCCCTCATTCAGATTGGAAAGTAGTGTAGATGGATGATCTTAAACATCCTTTCATGTTGTTAAATAACTTGCCAATTAGGAAAAAATGGTGCAAAATTGAAAAAAAAAAAACCAGAGTTCAAAGAGTGGACACACTCCCATGCCTTTGTGTAAAAATAGCTGGCTCATGGATCAGAGCATGGACTGTAATTGGTGTGTGAGAACCTTGCTGAGGAGAAATCTACAGAAGGAAGGCTATTCGGTAAAAGCCTAGAAGGGATTTTAGAAAGATCTAAAATATTCAATGGAGTATTTTCTTAGCCTTTGGAACTTGTTAAAATTGTGTTGAAATATTGTTTTCTCGGATTTTCATCTGGTTTGTTTGTTCTCTAAAAAGTAGGCTACTCTTTAAAACAATTCCTCTTGTGTAAATGTGACTATGGATTGAAAGGAAAGAGAGAAGAATTGCAACATTATATAATTGCTCTTCCTTTTGAACTGAATTGTGTGATGCTAAACACTGGAGACTTGCTTGTCAATCAACCTGTGCATACAGTATTTAGCCTTTGTGTTTGCCTTTGCAAAGTCTTGTTGTTTATTGCATAGTCAGAACCAAGACACCCTATCTGCTACTGTGGCAGTGGGGGTGTGGTCAAGTGTCAGCTGTGAATGGCAAGGAGGCAGGTTGAACCAGCAGGTAACGTGATGAGGTGCACCTGTGTCAAATTACTGGCTGTCTATTAACCCATGTCTCTGTGTGTCTTTCAGACAGTCAGGAATGAGAGAGAGAGCAGCGTCACCCCATGTGTGTGCATGTTTATATGTTGAGCAGTCATTGAAAAGTGTGCCAAATAAAAGAACTGATCTGTTCTGAAGCCTGTGTCCAGTTCCTCTGTTTCCCCACAAGTCCAAGAGTTGATACACTGGTGCTGAAACCTGGGACTGAGGAACAAATGCCACAATGGGATCCGAACCAGTCAGAGAGCTCCTTCAAACGCTCACTGATGATCTCCAGAGCCAGCAGCACACCCTCATTGTGCTGATTGTAGATCAGTGACAGCACTTCTAGGCCCTGCTCAAAGCCTAGGCAGAGGACCAGCAGGTGATACAGAGCTTGATCCAGTCTGTGGGTGCTGCGGTCATTCCTGCAGCTGGTGAAGATGGGGCCGCAGGAGGACCCCAATGCCTTCCTCAAGCTTTTTGAGCATGTCAAGGAGGTGAGCTCATGGCCAACCTCTCAGTGGGTGGCTCGCCTACTGCTGCTCCTGTCGGGGGAAGCCCAGCTCGCGGCTCGACAGCTCACCGCCATCAACATGCTGGAGTATCCCCACCTGAAGTGAGCCCCAAAGAGCAGCACCAGTGCTTCTGCTTGCTGGCTTATGACAAAGTTGGCCGGATGTTCGCATTCGCACAACAGCTCCAAGATGCCTGCCAGTAGTGGCAGTTGGCCACTGACTGCGATGTCAAATCCATCATCGAGTGGGTGACACTGGAGCAATTTATTGCCCAGCTGCCAAGCGGGACATCAGCGTGGATCCGGTGTCACCAACTGACGTCACTGGAGGAGGCAGTCCGACTGGCCAAGGATCATCTGGTGGTGTATCTGGAAGCAGGCTGTGCTACAACTTCCTCTCTCTCACTTTCACTTCTTCCCCTTCCTCCCCTCGACCCTCCCCTACCCCAGCCCCACAGAAACGGGGGCCAACTCCCCCGAAACCCACTCCCTGCACCTGTGTCTATCCCTGTGTTTCTACTCTCCCTTCTCCTTCTGTGTCTGTGCCACCATTAACCCCTTCTCTCTCTCCACAGATGAACCCATCCATGCCCACCAGAACCGCGAGCAAGTCCAAGCAGGTCTGCAAGTGGGGAGGGAAGGCAGGGAATCAGCGCTTCCACAAGGAGGCAGGGCTACTGATTCATGTCCTCGATGCACTTCAGGCTTCCCCTGATCAAGCAGGGGCATACAGGATAGCTATGAGTATTCAAGGGGGTACACATCAGGCTTTGGTGAATTCAGGTTGTAATCAGACCTCCATACCTCAAAGCCTGACTCAGTGTGGGGCACTGGGAAATGCATGTTTGGTGAAGGTTAAGTGTGTGCACAGTGATATACACAAATATCCACTGATGCCTGTCACTATCCATTTCCAGGGAGAAAATCAGAGTGTAGAGACTGCGGTTGGTCTGAGCCTCACTCACCCACTGATCCTGGATACTGATTGGCCAGGGTTTAAAACATTAATGAAACAAATAGTAGTGGGTGAGTCTTGCAGTAGCACATCATGGGGGATCACGCCACAATGTTGGCTGGGGAGGCAGTCCCAGGACCGTCCATGTCAGCATCGTGTCATGATGGCACAGAGAGTGAGGAGAGCCCCTCTGCCTCTCTGGGGAATTCCTTAGGGGACTTCCCATTGGAGCAGGCATGTGACAAGTCTCTGAGAAATGCCTTTGACCAAGTGAAAGTAATTGATGGGCAAATCCTCCCACCTAATGTTGCACTTTCCTTCCCGTACTTTTGTATTATTAAGGATAGGCTGTATCGAATGATGCAGGACACTCAAACGAAAGAAAAGATGACACAGATGTTGGTCCTGAAGAGCCACAGGGAACTTTTATTCCATGTGGCTCATCATAATTCTATGGCTGGGCATTTGGGACAGGATAAAACACTGAATCATCTTATGGCCCATTTCTACTGGCCAGTGATTCACGACAATGTCTGCAGGTGGTGTGCAGTATATCATGAATGCCAGCTGTTATATCCAGTGGCAACACCAAAAGCACCATCGCACCCATTGCCACTGATTGAGATCCCCTTCGAAAGAATTGGCATGGATCTCATTGGGCCATTAGATCGATCTGCATGCAGGTATCACTGTGTTTGTCATGGTGGATTATGCAACGCGATACCTGGAAGCAGTGCCGCACCGCCATATCTCACCACGTAATGTTGCGTAGGCACTCTTCCACATTATCTCCCGAGTCAGGATTCTGAAAGAAATCCTGACTGATCAAGGCACTACATTTACTGTAAGTCATGCACACTGCACAAATTCTATGAATTATTGAGGATTAAATTGATTCGTATGAGTGTTTATCATCCACAAACAGACAAGCTGGTCGAATGATTTAAGCAAACACTTAAAAACATGATTCGTAAGTTCATTCATGGGGATGCTAAAAATTGGGACAGGTCACTCAACCCTCTATTGTTTGCAGTTCATGAGGTGCCACAAGCCTCCACCAGGTTTTCCCCTTTTATATTGCTGTGTGAGTGCAAGCCCTATGGTGTCTTAGACATCATTAAAGAAAATTAGGAGGAGGGGCCTTCTCAAAGTAAAAATGAAACTCAATATGTTCTTGACCAGAGAGCAAAACTCCACGCGCTGAGTCACATAACCCAGGAGAATTTGCTACAGGTCCAAGAACGTCAAGCTCACCTGTACAACAAATGAGCATGGCTAAGGGAATTTGCACTGAGAGATCAAGTCCTCATTTTACTGCTCACCTCAAGTTCAAAATTGCTCACCAAATGAGAAGGGCCCTTAAAGGTCACATGATGGATTGGGGAGGTCGACTGTGAGGTCAAATGGCCAGATAGGGGCAACACATCAAATTTACCACCTCAATCACCTGAAACCGTGGAGAGAGGAGGTTCCTGTGGCTCTGGCGATGGTAGTTCCAGAGAGGGCGGAACTGGGACCAGAGGTAAGTCTAAAAAGTGTGACCCAATTCACCCCGGTTCCCTGTGGACACCACCTCTCACCATCCCAGAGAGCACAGGGAATTATGTTGCAGGAGGAATTCTCTGATGTGTTCTCACCCCTCCCTGGTTGCACTAACCTCATAGAACACCATATTGAGACTCCCCCAGGGGTGGTGGTGTGCAGCTGCCCGTATCGGCTCCCCAAACACAGGAAAAATGTGGTTTGGGATGAACTCCAGGCTATGCTTAAGATGGGAGTAATTGAGGAGTTGCACAGTGACTGGAGCAGCCTGGTAGTCTTGGTTCCCAAGACCGACAGGTTGGTCAAGTTGTGTGGACCGCGTTGGTCCAGTTGTTGACATCCTTCATGTGGTGGAGCCACTGGAGCAGGGCTGGGTCAGAACAGAGGGTGAATGAGTGTCTTAGCAGGTAGTGGCAGAGAGTAAGGACCACCCACTTGATGGCCAGACACTCCTTTTCTATCGTGCTGTACTTTGACTCTCGCACAGGTCAACATGGTGTCTAAATTTGATGCATAGCTGATGCCTTGCATTGATAAACTGCTTGATTGGTTAGGCGTGGCTTGCTTGTACTGGATTTGACAAAGGGATATTGGCAGATCCCTTTGACTTAATGATCCTGCGAAAAAAACAGCCTTTTCCACTCTGTTTGGCTTACACCAATTTGTCACCCTTCCTTTTGCGTTCTTTGGGGCTCCCATGATGTTTCAGTGTCTCATGGACCGAATTCTCCATCCCCACAATGTGTATGCGGTGGCCTACTTAAATGATATAGTCATTTATAGTAATGATTGGGAGTGGCGTCTACAACATCTCAGGGTGGTCCTGAGGTCATTGATATGTGCTGGGCTCACAGCAAACCTGAAGTGTGCAATTGGATGGGTGGAAGTATGGTATCTGGACTTCCACTTGGGTCATGGGCAGGTGCATCCCCAAATTGATAAGACTGCAGTGATTGAGGCCTGCCTGCAACCTAAGACCAAAAAGGGGGTGAAGTAATTCTTGGGGCTGGCTGGCTATTATAGGTGCTTCATGCCTAACTTTTCAGATATCACCAGCCTGCTGACTGACCTCACTAAAAAGGGGGTGCCAGATCTGGTCCAGTGGACAAAGCCATGCGAACGGGCTTTTGCTCAGGTAAAGGTGGTTTTGTGTGGGGGCCCACTGTCGCATTCTCCTGACTTTTCTCTCCCTTTTGTTTTACAGACTGATGCATCAAACAGAGGGCTGGGGGCTGTTTTGTCCCAGTTGGTGGAGGTGGAGGAGTGTCTAGTGCTGTACATCAGCTGTAAGCTCTTTGTGCGAGAGTCAAAGTACAGCACGATAGAAAAGGAGTGTCTGGCCATCAAGTGGGTGGGCCTTACTCTCTGCCACTACCTGCTAAGACACTCATTCACCCTCTGTTCTGACCCAGCCCTGCTTCAGTGGCTCCACCACATGAAGGATGCCAACGCATGGATCACTCATTGATACCTGGCCCTTCAGCTCTTTAAATCTGAGGTGGTCCACAGGCCGGGGGCACAGATGATGGTGGCGGATTACTTCTCCCGCCAGGGGGGAGTCAGCTGCAAGCCGGATGGCTCCCTGGTCTGAGTTGGGTGGTAGGGGTATGTGGCAGCAGGGGCATGGTTGAGCGTCGGTTGTGAATGATGAGGAGGCAGGTTGAACCAGCAGGTAATGTGATGAGGTGCACCTGTGTCAAATTACTGGCTGTCTATTAACCTGTGTCTCTGTGTGTCTTTCAGACAGTCAGGAATGAGAGAGAGAGCAGCATCACCCGACGTGTGTGCATGTTTGTGTTGAGCAGTCATTGAAAAGTGTGCTAAATAAAAGAACCCACCTGTTCTGAAGCCTGTTTCCAGTTCCTCTGTTTCCCCACAAGTCCAAGAGTTGTTAATTATATTCATGAACAAAGCTGGATTTGACCATGTTACAGTCTGAACTCTTGCAGCATTAAAAATAAATAAATAAATAAATAAATAAATGTTCCTTGTGCATGCATCCTAGATTTTTTTGGATGCAGAAAATGATCTTGAAAGTATAGAATGGCTCAGTCTTTCAACATTTAATAATGTGATACATGCACTTTGATAATTGGATTCTCCATATTGTATGTGTGTGGTCACTTGTTCAGCAAGCATTTAGATTCAGACAACAATAAACTATCTTTGTTTGCAGGCTGTCATTCCATGCACCAATTTTACAGATCAACAGTGACTATTCACAGCCATGGAAACTAGTTAATCCTGATTAGTATCAGCATGGAATGGTGGTGTATCAGGTAATATTGCCATCTCACAGCTCTGGTGTTTCCAATTCCAGCCATGAATTCATGTTACTCACTGTCCATGGGAGTTTCCTCTCAGCTCCCCAAAACATGCCATTTTGGTGGACTGGATATGGTAAATTTTCTCTACACTGTAAATACTAACATGGAATCTAATAAAAAAAAATAGTGGACCTAACTGAGTTTTATCAACTTGTTATACACATTTCAAATACACTACCCAGCCAAAAAAAAAAGCTGCAATTTGGATTTAAATAAGCAAACGCATAACAGCCTTTGATTGGGTAATTACTACAATGATAAATGTGTTTCAACTGGCAACAATTTTTTAACCCTAACTGATGCAGTAAGTAGCTTCTCATTTCTTAAACAAACATGTTTGAAGATGTATCCTGTGCTCATGGAAAAGATGTTACTGTGTTTCAGAAGGGTCAAATTATTGGCCTGCATCAAGCAAAGAAAACAACTAAGGAGATTGCTGAAATGATAATTGGGATAAGAACTGTCCAATGCATTACTAAAACATGGAAAGATAGTGGTGAACCATCAACTTCGTGGAAAAAAATGTAGTTGGAAAAAGATTCTGACTGACCATGATCAGAGATCACTTAAATGCTTGGTGAAGTGGAATCTTTTTTTTTTTTAAATCGACAGCAGAGCTCACAGCTATGATTAATAGTGAAATTAAGAGCATTTCCACACTCACAGTGTGATGATTGTATCACAATGTGATACAAGATTGGAACTAAACAGCTGTGTGGCCATAAGAAAAACACTTGTTAGTGAAGCTAATCAGGAGAAAAGGCTTCAATTTGCTAAGGAGCATAAATGTTGGACTCTGGAGCAATGGACAAAGGTCACGTGGTTTGATAAGTCCAGATTTACCCTATTCCTGAGTGATGGGTGTGTCAGAAAAGGTGAAACAGTGACGCCAAAGCTACCCAAGAAACAGAGGAAAGCTCTCTGATATGATTCAAAGGTTGAAGAAGCAAGGCAACACCTCAAAGAAGTGTATAAAAGACATGTCCATGAAAACACCAAGGACACTCATGCAGAATTTGAAGAAAATAAAGTAAAGCTAGATAGAGCATATGAAATGGCAAATTCTGAATATATTGAAAAGAAACTAAAGGAATATGAGGAGGCAAATCTGAATCACAGACACCATCTAACTTGGAGCATTATTAATGATGTTAGCAACAAAAAAGTGTCAAGGAGTGGTAGACTGAAAGGAAGTATGAAAGAAGAGAGACTAAGCAACTGGCATGATCACTTCCAAAAGCTACTTGGAAACCCTCCAGAAGTTACAAATGAAAATGAGGTTATCCCAGTTGTTTTTGATGAACTGCCAATCAGAACAGCTGCATGATGTATGGATGAATATCTGAAAGCAAAGAATGCTATTAAGGAGGGCAAAAGCTATGGTGAAGACAGGATACCACCTGAAATCATAAAGAGATGCTCTGTTGATGACATAGTTCTTGATTTTTGTAATAAAGCTCTACTCAACAACTACTCATTGTTTAGGTTTCTAAACAATGGTCCATCTTGAATCTGATCCCTGTACCAAAAATTAGAGACCTTGGTCTTACAGCAAATTACAGAGGAATTAACCTGAGCTCAATTGTGGCTAAAACATACAAGAGGATTCTCCTTAATTGAATCAGACCAAACCAATGTGGCTTTAGAGAAAAGTGATCCACCACAGAGCAAATACTGGCTTTAAAGAGAATTATTGAAGGCATAAAAAACAAAAACCTTTCAGCAGTAATAACCTTCATAGACTTTAAGAAAGCCTTTGATACTATCCATCGGTGCAAAATGCTAAAAATTCTTTAAGTTTATGGCATCCCAAACACCATAGCCCATGCAATTGAGGACACATACCAGGGTACCAAGGCTAAGGCCATAACTTCAGATGATGACACAGAAGAATTTGACATCCTGGCTGGAGTGCTTCAAGGCAACACACTGGCCCCATATTTGTTCATCATCGTACTTGACTATTGCCTCAGGTCTGCAATCAGTGGTGAAAAGGAGAGATTGGGATTCACAATCATACCTAGAAAATGCAGAGTTGGTCCCTTGAACATGATTTTGCAGATGATATTGCACTTTTGTGAGACGATATTGCACTGTTGTGCAAGCACAAGAACTGTTCAGAAAGGTTGAGAATGCTAGAAAGTGTTGGTCTACACATGAATGCCAAGAAAATTCAGTTTATGGCATACAACCAATCAAGTTGTGTCAAAATCTAAACAGTAGATGTCAGTTTTTTGAGGAAGTAAATTACTTCAAATATTTGGGGTCATGGGTTCAGAGTAATGAGCAAAATATCAAGGTTAGAAAAGTGTTGGTGTGGAAGGCATGCAACAAACTAAATAAAATATGGAAGTCTAACCTCCCAAGGCTCCTGAAAGTAAAACTATTCCAAGCCACAGTTGAAAGCTTGCTGCTATATGGTTGTGAGACCTGGACCATTACAAAGAAAATCAGGAAAGCCTTGGATGGGTGTTAAACCAGAATGTTGAGAGCAGTTTTGAATGTGAGCTAGAAATCACATACAGTGCTCAGCGTAAACGAGTACACCCCTTTTGAAAAGTAACACTTTAAACAATATCTCAATGAACACAAACAATTTCCAAAATGTTGAAAAGACAAAGTTTAATATAACATCTGCTTAACTTATAACATGAAAGTAAGGTTAATAATATAAACTTAGATTACACATTTTTCAGTTTTACTCAAATTAGGGTGGTGCAAAAATATGTACACCCCACAACAAAAACTACTACATCTAGTACTTTGTATGACCTCCATGATTTTTAATGACAGCACCAAGTTTTCTAGGCATGGAATGAACAAGTTGGCGACATTCTTCAACAATTACCTCTTTTAGTGACTGGATGCTGGATGGAGAGTGATGCTCAACTTGTCTCTTCAGAATTCCCCATAGGTGTTCGATTGGGTTCAGATCAGGAGGCATTACTTGGCCACTGAATCACTTTCTTCTGAATCCTGTTCTTCTTCAGAAATCCTACAGTGGCCTTCGATGTGTGTTTAGGATCATTGTCATGTTGGAAAAGTGCACGACGACCAAGAGCACAGAGTGATGGTAGCATCTTCTCTTTCAGTATAGAGCAATACATCTGTGAATTCATGATGCCATCAATGAAATGCAGCTCCCTGACACCAGCAGCACTCATGCAGCCCAACATAAGGACACTGCCACCACCATGTTTCACTGTAGGCACCATGCATTTTTCTTTGTATTTCTCACCTTTGCGATGCCATATAGTTTTGAAGCCATCAGTTCCAAAAACATTTATCTTGGTCTCATCACTCCAGAGCAGCATTTCTCAACCTTTTTTCAGTCACGGCACCCTTCAGAAGTATGCAAATTCTCAAGGCACCCCCATATAAAATATACGCAGTCATGCTGACCCCGGCAGTGATGTTGTGACATGGGAAATGGGGCCGTGAGACAAATTTTGATGATGCATGAGGCGGCGATGATCTGCATTAGTGTAACTGTCATTTTTGGGAATTTTAATTCATTTTATTTATTTCAATGTTAGAATATATATTTTTTTGATGGCACCCCTAACGAAGCCAGATGGCACCCCAGGGTGCCGTGGCACCCCAGTTGAGAAAGGCTGCTCCAGAGTATAGAGTCCCAGTAGTCTTCATCTTTGTCAGCATGGGCCCTGGCAAACTCTAGGTGGGCTTTTTTGTGCCTGGGCTTTAGGAGAGGCTTCTTTCGTGGACGGCATCCATGCATGCCATTCCTCTGCAGTGTATGCCATACTGTGTCACGGGAAATAGTCACCCCAGTTTGTTTTTCTACTTCTTTAGATAACTGCAGTGAACTTGCATGCCGATTTTCTTCAACCCTTCTCATCAGAAGATGCTCCTGTCGAGGTGTTTACTTCGGTGAACGACCTGGACGTCTCTCTGAGATGGTTGCAGTTCCATCTTTCTTAAATTTTTGTACCGCTTTTGCTACAGTATTCTGACTGATAAGTAAAGCTTTGCTGATCTTCTTGTAGCCTTCACCTTTGTGGTGTAAAGAAATTATTTTCTTTGGGGAATTCTGAAGAGACAAGTTGAGCATCACTCTCCATCCAGCATCCAGTCACTAAAAGAGGTCATTGTTGAAGAATGGAAAAAGATTGATGTTGCAAAATGTCACCAACTTGTTCATTCCATGCCTAGAAGACTTGGTGCTGTCATTAAAAATCATGGAGGCCATACAAAGTACTAGATGTAGTAGTTTTTGTTGTGGGGTGTACTCATTTTTGCACCACCCTAATTTGAGTAAAACTGAAAAATGTGTAATCTAAGTTTATATTATTAACCTTACTTTCACGTTATAAGTTAAACAGATGTTATATTAAACTTTGTCTTTTCAACATTTTGGAAATTGTTTGTGTTCATTGAGATATTGTTTAAGTGTTACTTTTCAAAGGGGGTGTACTCATTTACACTGAGCTCTGTATGACCAGCAAATAACTATATAGTGACATACCTTATCTCACAACTAAAATCACTACCAGGAGACTGGCTTTTTCAGGACATTGTAAAAGTGTGGTGTCAAAATTGGTTACATGGCAGGCTACACAAGGGAGAAGAACTCAAGGGCATCCCATTAAGACCTACGTTAACCTATTACAGGATGATACCGACTATGAGATCCAGCAGATTGAAACTAGCATGCAAGACAGATGTTTTTGGAGAGCCATCATAAATGCCTGACTGCAAGAGTTGACGGAGTGAGTGAGTGAGTGAGTGAGTGTGTCAGGGTAAGAAGGGAAGCATATGAAGTGACGCACCCATCAAGCATAGTGGCCACTGTACATGCTTCTGGAGGCAGTGTTATGATCTGTGATTGCTTCAGTTGGTCAGGTCGACACTCAGCAATGTTATGGGGCAATAAAATGAAGTCAGCTGACAACCTGAATGCACTGAGTGACCAGGTTGTCACATCAATGGATTTTTTCTGATGGTACAGGCATAAAATTAGGGCTCAGATTGTAAAACAGTGGTCCTGGAAGCATGAGGAATCATTTTCACACATGAACTGGCCACCACAGAGTCCCGACCTTAACTCCATTGAGAATCTTTGGGATGTGCTGAAGAAGACTTCATGTAGTGGTTCAATTCTCCCATCATCAACACAAGATCTCAGTGAAAAAATAATACAACTCTGGACTGAAAAAATGTTGTGACATTGCATAAGTTTATCAAAACAATGTCATAGCAAATGCATGTGGTAATCAAAGCTAAAGGCATTCCAACCAACTATAAGAGTGTGCGACCTTTTTTTGGCAGGGTAGTGTAAGTTACTTTTAATTTGAGGTCAATAAAGCTGACCAATTCAATTTACTTGCATGTAGGCAATAAGAAAACTAACTTAATATTATATTACTTAACATTTTATTTCAATTGTTCATGCACCAAACATCAAAGCAAATTCTTTGTATCGGAGAATGTACTTGCCAATAAACTTTTTATGATTCTTAAAAGCTTTATTTCAACATGTAATATGCACAGATCAGTCATCTACTTAGTGCATTCTGAAACATGTCTGAGCAAGCCCAGGTGCAGGATGTCACTTAAATGGCAGCGGTCTTGGCATGATGAAGATTCTTGTGCTTGGCAACCTGATTTGGTGGGTAAATATTTTACCCCTGTGCAAATAATTTTGCTGTCTTGTTGTAATGTTCATTCAGCACCAGGTTTATGTGCTTTCTTGCTCGGGATAACGTTAGCTAGCTCATGTTAGCTTAGTTAGCTAGCTAAATATTGCTATAACTATCATCATGTGGGATCAAGCTGGGATCCTCTACGTGATGATCCTAGATCACCTACGTGGTACTCCTGCTGCAAGAAACACATGCAGACAATGAGGAAAAGCTTCTAATAGAGGGCTTCACCACCGTGGCATACGTACCAAGCAAGCATCACGGTATCGCGACATACGTTCATGAAGGCATCCAAGTGAATTCCATCCAGCAGTCACCTGCCGGCAGCGAGATTGAGTGGATCACAACTACGCTAGGCGACACGTCAATAATTAACATCTATAAGCCCCTGCCCAGCACAATAACTTCCCAATGCCTGCCCCGCGGAGGAACAACCAACATTGTGTGCAGCGACTTTAATAGCAGGAACACTATGTGGGGCTACCCTGATACCAATCAAAATGGTGAAACTATTGAGCAATGGGCTGACCTTAATGATCTCCATCTTTTATACGATGCCAAGGACAATAAGTCGTTCTTCTCGGGACGCCATAAAACTTGGACCAATCCAGACTTGTGCTTCGTCTCAAGCAGACTGTCATCCTCCTGAGAATGGACTGTCCTGGAAAAGTTCCCCCGATCTGGCCACTGCCCCATAATAATCACCTCCAAGGTTGGCTTAAAGATCAGTAGCCTCGAGAAAAAATGTTGGAACTTCCGCAAAGCTGACTGGCCAAAATTCACAGACCTCACCGACTCCATGATCGCTGACCTACCCGACCCTACAGGGAAAACCTCGGAGACCTACAACGCATTTACCAGCATGCTCTCTTCGGCTGCCAAAGCCTCAATTCCTAGGGGACACCGGAAGAACTATATACCCTGCTGGGACGCGGAGTGTGAGACAGTGCTAAACAACTACAACACAGCCAGCCTGGAAGAGAAGCCATCAAAAAGTGAGAAGCTAATGGAGATCCTTGGTGAAAAAAGACGCACCAGATGGGAAGAAACCGTAAATTCCATCGACTTTACCCACTCCAGCCGCCAAGCTTGGACCTTGATAAACCACCTCACTGGTCGTAGCAGCAAGCCAAAGCCATGTCTGGTTATTGCGAATTCCATCGCATCAGTGCTGGTTGAAAACAGCAAATGGAAGTCTAACAACGAGGAAACCAAAGCTCACACCTACAAAGTGAATGCCGGTATTAAGGAGCTCACCAACAACCTCCCAGCTACAAGCGATCTCTTGGGACCAATAACACTGGAGCAGGTGATGGACACCATACTCTGCCTACGAGGAGGAAAAGCCCCTGGCGTGGATCTTATTCATGCTGAGTTCCTCTCCCATCTGGGTATCTGTGTACTCAAATGGCTCTGTGGTTTCCTCAGTAACTGCCTGGAGACCCTAACTATCCCTGCTGTCTGGCGACGGGCCAAGGTGGTTGCCATCTTGAAACCAAAGAAGCCCGCTGATGACCCCGGCAGCTACCGACCGATCCCCCTTCTCTGTATAGTGTACAAGCTAATGGAACAGATTATCCTCACCTGTATTAATGACATTGTTGAGACCCCCTTGCCCCATGAGCAAGCTGGCTTTCAGAGAGGAAGATCTACCACCGACCAAATTGTCCGCCTGACCCATGACATCGAGGCAGCATTCCAATGTAAGGAGAAGTTTGGCGTCTTGTACATTGATCTTACAGCTGCTTATGACACCGTCTGGCACCGCGGTCTGTACCTGAAGCTGCTCCAACTCATCCCCGACGTGAAGCTTGTAAGATTCATCATGATCTTGCTTCAAAACCGTACCTTCTATGTCGTGACCTCGAGTGGGGAATGCAGTAGGAAATGGACGATTCGCAACGGTCTACCGCAAGGGTCTGTTCTTGCCCCTATACTTTTCAACATCTATACAGCGGATTATCCCCCGACTAGATCAAGCAAGTACCTCTATGCAGATGATAGCGCTATCGGCTACTCGGCAAAAAACTATGAGGAGATACAGACCACTCTGGAATCTGACCTGAACCAACTCTGCAAATACCTTGATCTATGGCACCCGAAACTCAGTGAGACCAAGACGATATGCACAATATACCACCTAGCCAATAGACTTGCCAAGCAGGAGATGAAGATAAACCTACACGGCAACAGAATCAGGTTTGACCCTGTGCCGACCTACCTGGGTGTATCCCTCGACCGAAGCTTGACCTACAGCCAACATCTAAAGAACGCGGCTGAAAAGGCCTCCAAGAGAGTAAACATCATCAGAAAGCTTGCTGGGGCCAACTGGGGAGCCAAGTTCACCACCCTGCGCACGTCAACCCTCGCGCTGGTGTACTCTACAGCCGAATATGCTTCTCCCACATGGTTGCATAGTTCACACACCAAAGCAATCGATACAGTACTTAACGACGCGATGCGAGTGGTCTCAGGAGCCCTAAAGCCCACACCTACAGTTATGCTGCCGGTGATCTCTGGCATTCCACCTCCCTCTCTCCGACGTGACTACCAGGTGCTGAAACTGGCTGAAAAGGCTAAAGAGGTTGGAAGCCTGATCCCCTCTCTTAACAGCACCTCAGCGCCTCAGCGTATTAAAAGAGATCACTTTGCCACTAGAGCTGCCAAACTCCAAAAAGAACATCCGCCCTTGTCGACAACATGGGTGGAAAGTAGATGGGAGGAAGAATGGAGTGCCCATGACACTAGACTTCACACATTCATTGGAATTCCATCAGACAAACCCAGCGGCCACCAGTTGGACCGCAACGCCTGGGTGCAACTAAACAGAGTGCGTACTGGATGCTGCAAGACCCGAGCATTCCTAAAATCTGTCGGCGCACATGATGACGACGTATGTGACTGTGGCCTTCAACAGACATTACAGCACATAATCGAAGATTGCCCCCACCTCCAGCCTCCTCATGGCCTAGATGGCCTTATTGAACTTGACCCCAATACCATCGGATGGCTCATGGCCACCAAACTATAAACTCTTGTAAGAGATTAAACGAACAACAACAACAACAACATCATGTGGTTAAATCCTGTTGCAATGTGGCCCATGAGGATAAAAGGTTTCAACCCATTATTTTTAAAACTTAAAAAGGTAATTCCTGTATTTTGAAACCTGGGCCCTATTTCTACATATTTTGGTAATTGATCCAATAGATTGCTTCAAGCTACAATGGCTGTAACTTTAACAGTGTTTCCCACAAGATTGGTGTGTAGCTGTCATGGGGGAGGAAGGGGGTTGATAAGACACGAAGTGTCTGCGAGCTTGTTTACATAATGTGTGTTAGGCTAACATTCATTACCTATCATAAGTCTCATGAGACAACAAGCAGCTAAGGTAGTGTAGTAGACAGAGCTGATGAAGTGTTGAGAGTTGAGATTTTGTTGATTTGATACATCTTAGTTCACTTGTTATACTCATTGCAATCAGGGCCGCTGACAGCTTTGGCTGGGCCCGGGACAAAATGCTCTGAATGCCCCCCCCCCCCCCCCCCCCCCCCGGGCCAACCCACACACACCACTCTTATCCCAGTCTCTACTCACTCCAACCCTTAAATGACAGGTATTCAAAAAGGTATTCCTAAACTCGTGGATAGTCTACTATAATCACGCAATTGGGGTGCTCTTGAAGGAGCAGCGATGGACGGGGGATTTCGGGCAGGGCTGGGGGCGAACATAGTATACTGTGTGTGCGTACTGTCCAGTGTGAAAAGCAGAGAAGAACACACCGCTCGAGAAACGGCGGGATATGATTGCGGGCTAATGTGAATATTCTTAGCTTCAATCAGATATATGAAACACAATGTTATTAAGCCGTTGTGGTTATGAAATGATTCAATGCCCTGTGTGTTTGATATGGTGTTCAGTGTGACTTGCTCTCCACTCGTTTGTAACATGAATTGCATGCCACGCGTGCCTTGGTTGGGGTTACTTTACGGGGCTGGAAAAAGTTGGTTGTGTCTTACCTGGCTCAGCTGCCCCACTGCCTTTGCTAGTACCTGCTGCATCATCCGAATCTTTTTTAAAATATTTATGCAGTGAGCCCCTGAGTCTCTTGGTTTCTTCCTCTCTTTTTCTCTTTTCTTTTCTGTGCTCCTGACTTGTGCATGTTGGCAAATGGCACGCACGCTGATTGTCGAAGCGCTATGATCGAATGATGTCGTTTTTTTTCCCCTTAATCAAAGAGTCAGACCAAACCATTTTTGCATTAGGGGTGGTAGGGGGTTCTTGATGCCTTTTTCAAAGACAATAAAGGCAAAAGATCTAGAAATCATTTATTGAATGCAAATATAGCACATTTCTCCCCCAAATCAACACATTTTGAAATGAAATAAAATAATTTAATCGCAACTTCATGAGAGCCCAGTCCTGGGCCCTCCCCATTCCTGGGCCCGGGACAACATACCCGTTTGTCCCCCCCTGTCGGCGGGCCTGATTGCAATACTACAGTAGCTAGCCACATCAGAGGAGTGTCAGGAGCCGTGAAAGTGCAGTATTGGATGGAGCAGAGATGTGTGTACGCATTTACTATGCATGTAGTTGAATCATTGCTGTGCACTGCAAAGCACATGACATTACTGGTATTGAGATTTCATTTTTTCAGATATGGGAAAAATTATTTTGGCACACTCAAAAGGATCTAGGGAAAGTGAGTGAAACTGCATTCCACTGTCAGCTGTGGGACTTTGTGAAGCCTTGCACTGAAATCAATGTTTTCACTCACTTGCAAAGACATTTGAAGCTGAAGATGGTTACTTGTCCATATCAAGTCTGTATATTTCAGAGCAATGTTTATTCCACCTTTCATGCACAGAAAAGCAAAGAAAATCAAAATAAGATGGCATTCAGACCTGAAATTGTTTCACAAATGTACTTGAAGAACTTCCACCTAATTTGGATGTTCAAACTCAAGATAGTGTCTCTGAAGCTGATGTTGAGTTTGAAGTTACTGATTTCAGGAAGATGGGGAATACTTGGGAGGTTTTAATGAACTTGAAAGATGTAGCAGAATTATCATTGTCCACAGGCTTTCCAGAGGAGTTAGTGTACTTTCTTGAATGCAAAATCACAGAACATAGAGATGTATTTCAGAAAGTTTTCACAAATGAAAAATTATGGCCAAAGCATGACTGCACTGATGTGTGGACAATGCATTTTGAAAGAAAACACAAGTTTTTCAAAAACGTTGTGCAACACACTCACATGTTCAAGAGCATAGCCTTTACATTAGCTTTCAGACACCATTAAATGAAGGCTTTACATTTATCTACCACCTCATTTTTCAAGCCATCTGTTGAAATGAATAAAGTGAAGTCTTTGATGGTTGCTTCATGTCCTGAAAATGTACAAAGCTACCTCTATCACAAGAATGCCCAGCAGAACACAGTCCTTGTAGCATCTTCAGTCTGCATAAATTACATTAAGGACAGTGCTGTGATGGTCATTTCTGTTGGATCTTGCTCAAGGCTCCCAGATTTTGTAATCAATCCAGACATAATATTTGTCTGCAGACTTATGTCCACATGAATGAATGTCTTTGAGCATATGAGTGCTGTAAGCAGCCATTTGCCCACACCCTTGGTTACCAAGTTGTCTGAACTCAATTATGTTTTTCCCCTGTCACTTTCCAGACTTAGAGGCAAACAGTTTGATACACTTAAACTGTACATATTACACTGAGTGATGTAAATGTTGTAATGTTATAATCTCCCACAAGTTTCTAACTTTTTCTCAAGACAACTTATCAAAATTGAGTGAAGGTTATTGCTGAGAATTGTCATTGATGGAGATGATATTAGGAAGTGAACTTTAAACAAGAGACCAGATTCCATTGAAGAATTTCAAGTGCAATTGAATGAACTCTTGCTGCAATATGAAGATCAAGACTTCAGTAATGCTCTCTGCAATTTGACTGAAATGACAGATTTGCTTGAAAAAGCTACACTGAAAATCATCCCTCTTATGTCTTTCCAATTTACCACCCTATAATCACCCACCACAGCATCAGGCAATCAGTGCAGCAGAGTAGACACTGAGATCTTGTTGACTGCTGGAACATCACCATTGCAAAGAAGATACCAATAGCTGGAGTTCTTTCACAGACCCAATTTCTCAGTTGGTGTTCAGTACAAACTTAGACAGAGAGCTCTTGCCTGGAAGATGGAACATGTATGATTCCATCACAAGATATGAAGAATGACGTGTTTGAAAGGATTGCTGAGACAATGTAGAATTTCAAGACTTACCCTGAAGATGAGGATGTCAGTGCTGGAGCAAAAGTGCTGACTAGCAACAACTCCTGCTTTACTGACCCTAGTTCTCAGCCAGGGTGGTATGACTGGAAGAACAGCCTTAAATATATGATAGCCAACTATCATCCAAAGCTGAAAAAAGCTAAATGTGAGAATTTAATAATTAATAAGGCCTTGAAAAAGCCTCGAAAAGTTCTCACAGAGGAAATGAAGTAAAAAAACCTACCAAATGGCACAATTCACAAATGATGGACCAAACATTCCCATTACATAGACAAGACATACGCAAAAAGGAGACTGCTGTACAGAACATGGTTGAACGATGGGCAGAGAGACAAAGTAAACTACGGTTTTTGCTAATCAAGACAACAAATTCAAGCTTTGAGCCCAGAAATATCAGCACATTTGTAGGAATACATATTCTTTACAAGTTGAAGAAATATTGTTCTTACACTCAGGATTTGTTGATACAAATCAGTATTAGTAGTGTAAAGTAGTATATGCACTAGTCTGATTTGTTTAAAAATGATATATTTTACTAAACTAGAAATGTACTTTGTCTTTCTATGTGGTAAGCTATAATGGTTGCTAGTTTGCCTAACTGTTATGAATCAAATCAATGAACACTCCCCCCCCCAGCCAACACACACACACACACACACACACACACACACACACACACACACACACACTTTTGCAGGTCTTTGCTGAGTTTAATAGAATTGGCAGTAAGAATCTTGAAGGAGACTTCGAGATTTTGGACCAGCACAACCCACAGTTCATCAAACTCTTCAAATAAAAAAAAAGGAACTGTTGAACAGAAACTGGTCAAGTTAATGCAGCACATCAACTAGTGGTAAGTAATTTCATTTTGCAACTTTTGAGTAATCCTTATATATTCACTTTGTATTGCGTCTTTGAACAGTCCATACATAGCACTGATTTGTGAGTGCTGAGACAAAACTAAAAATTATAGCTATCCCCCCAACCCTTGATACAGACGACTTTTTTCACTTCCTGTCTGACTTGTGTTTATGTCCTGTAAGTGTGTCTAAACTGATGTTTTTGGTCTCTGTATCATTAGATGCCAGATGTGACTTTGAGGTCTCGTCCTTAAAGACATTGCCATTTTAATCATCTGTGACTTCAGTGAATTCTACCTGAATTTATTGGATTACTTTGCATATACCTGCACAGAAAAACAGTTTAGTCTGCATTAGACCAAGTTTATTTTATTCATGAAGTCATTTTATTTGATTTATTCATACCACATATCTCATCTCATCTCATTATCTCTAGCCGCTTTATCCTTCTACAGGGTCGCAGGCAAGCTGGAGCCTATCCCAGCTGACTACGGGCGAAAGGCGGGGTACACCCTGGACAAGTCGCCAGGTCATCACAGGGCTGACACATAGACACAGACAACCATTCACACTCACATTCACACCTACGGTCAATTTAGAGTCACCAGTTAACCTAACCTGCATGTCTTTGGACTGTGGGGGAAACCGGAGCACCCGGAGGAAACCCACGTGGACACGGGGAGAACATGCAAACTCCACACAGAAAGGCCCTCGCCGGCCCCGGGGCTCGAACCCAGGACCTTCTTGCTGTGAGGCGACAGCGCTAACCACTACACCACCGTGCCGCCCTCATACCACATATACAACATTGTATTTTTATATCTACAGTGTTACAGTGTAGCATGAATGTGTATTTAGAGCTCTATTCTCTAGCAAATACTAACACCCAAAAACTCTTTTCATAAGAAGAGCAAATCCAATGGGTAAAAAAAACAAACATAACTTGCTATTGTAAAGAACATGTTTTTTTTTATTATGTATTTATTTGTAGGATACGGCAAGAGATGAGGCCCTAGCATCCATCACAATTGGTTTTCTGACTGTTCTCAGTGAAGATGATGACAATAGTCCTCAGCTGGGTCCAAACTCAATTCACCTCCAGCCTATCTCCAGTGCCATCATACTTGAGCAAGGTATTCTCATGGACAATATAAGAGACTTGCCACAGGAGTTTTACCTGTTATTTGGGCTAACATATGTGGGATTACCCAAAATGCATGGCAAATACACTCAATTCAACAGTAATGCTTGGATTGGGAAACAAAACCTTCTCACCAAAACCGCAAACTCTGAAAAACAGTCTGATGGGTGAGATCATCGAAGAATCATCAGCTATCAGATAGCATATAGTAACTATTGCAATCATTTTAATAATTTATATTTTAATTACTGGGTGGCATAGTGGTGTAGTGGTTAGCACTGTCACCTCACAGAAAGAAGGTTCTGGGTTCAAGCCCAGTGGCTGATGTGGGCCTTTCTGTGTGGAGTTTGCATGTTCTCCCCATGTCTGAGTGGGTTTCCTCCAGGGGCTCCGGTTTCCCCCACAGTCCAAAGACATGCAGGTTAGGCTAATTGGTGGCTCTAAATTGACCGTAGGTGTGAATGTGAGTATAAATGGTTGTTTGTCTCTATGTGTCAGCCCTGCGATGACCTGGCAACTTGTCCAGGGTGTACCCTGCCTCTTGCCCATAGTCAGCTGGGATAGGCTCCAGCTTGCCCGTGACCCTGCACAGGATAAGTGGTTATGGATAATGGATGGATGGATTTTAATCACTACGGCAAATACTGTTATTTGGTATGAGAGAAAGTCAGATACTTTTGTGAAACTGTACTCAATTATTTGCTGTCCCAGCTATTGCAACAACTAAATTTGTTTAATTTAATTAAGTGAACCTGAAAATGATGAGTGAGTAGAAATAAGTGTTAAGTTGTGGTTAGTGATGGATATACAGTAAGTAGGGTTCAATGTGTATCAAGCAATGCACACAACATGGGGGAAAAAAAAGTGATCACAAAGCATGGCTTTTCAGTTACATCAGCCTAAAAGTTTATGTGAGATCTACAACCCCAAATCAGAAAAACTTGGGACGGTATGTTCAAATTGAACTTAAAACTGAAAACAATGATTTGTAACAAATTTTTGAACTGTATTGCACTCAAAATAATACAACAGGACATTATTTGATGTTTTACCTCATGATTTTTTTTTAATAATCACATTTCAATTTTGATTCTTGCAACACATTTTCAAAAAAAGTTGAGACAATAAAGACTTAATAAAGAATTTACCACTTTGTAATGTTGCCATTCCTTCTCACAACACTTAAAATATATGTCTAGAGACTAAAGACATCAAGTGATGAAGCATTTCAGGTCTTATTTTGTCTCCTTCTTCCTACAAATAGGTCATAAATTGGGCAACAGTTCGGGGTTGTCATTCATCATATTTTTTATTTCAAAATTTGCCACACATTCTGTACTGGGGACAGAGGGGACAGGCACCTTCTCTTTCAACAAGACGATGCAGAATGTGGTTTTGCATTGTCTTGTTGAAATATCCCTGGAAAAGATATCATCCTGAAGGCAGCATGTTACTCCAAAATCTCAACGTTACTTAATGCTGCCATTACAGAAGCGTAAGTTTCCTTTGTCAAGGGCACTGACACAACCCCATACCATGACAGACCCTGGCTTTTGGACTTTTTGCTGGTAACGGTCTGGATTATCCTTTCCCTTTTTGGTCTGGAACACATAGCATCCATTTCTAAAAAAGAAAAAAAAGACCTTAAAGTGCTAGTCTAACAAAAATTACATCATAAAATCCTGGGTTTTCTGTGTGTGATATGCTCAAATAGGTTGCAAAGTTCACTGAGCAATAAAAAAATTGGTTTGAAAAAGAATTTTTTGCATCTGAATTCTGTTCCAAAAATCACTAAAAGCTTGTCCGCCATTATTAGATCACAGTGATCTGGAGCAACAACTACTCCAGCAGTTTTCTGGAACCCAGAAAGTTAATACATGTTACAAATCATAGTTTGCTTATTCATTTCTTTCCTTACTGATTTGGTGTTCAACTTTCACAGTTATGATAAAGCATAAAGCTCTTTGTAATTGTCAATCTTTGTAACCTCACTTGGTAGGCACAAGGCTAAATCAGGGCAGTAATTAGGCACTTACTTTCACTTTTGTGCCATATGCAGTTTGTACAGCGAATGCGCAGAAGCCAGGAATTTGTTAGGATTCAATTTTTCAAAATTCCAAAACCTATGATCTTTTTACATTTCGCTCATGTTGTGAGAGAATCTCTTTCAGAGCCTAAAAATACAGAAAAAAATGATGAGTTAGTTGAGAGAGATAACAGAATGGCGTGTCCATTCATTTGATACTGAAATCATGTTTTTAGATGCAATATAATGTTGCACATCTTTCAGTGGACAAAAAGGCAATGACAAGATTCAGAAATACACAGTTTATCACAGAGTGATTATAAAGTAATCTTGCAATGGCCTTTTCCTTCACGCCAATTCCGTGATTACTGTAGAGACTTTACCTGAAAATTTCAAACAGGTTCAATTCACCTTAAAAATCAGCTCTTTGTAAAGGGACACCATAAGTGTCAGGGAAGGGTTGGAGACGGATGTATGTGCAGAAGATGGTTTTATAAAAGGTGACGACATGCAAGTAGAGGTCTGCGCGGGACAGAATTTTCAGTCCCGCTCCCGCTCGCTCCCGCATTGTGCAGTCCCGCTCCCGCCCGCTCCCGCAAATAATTATGATTTTCAGTCCCGCTCCCGCCCACGCCTGCCATATTTTGTCCCGCTCCCGCCCGCAAATCCCGCATGATGCAGACGTTCACATTATTTCTCATGAAAGTTCTTGTCATTGGCTTGGGGAATTAAACATGCTGAGCTTAGCTGAGCTCTCCACTGACCGATCCTTCATTTATTGTAAGTTTATTGTTTAGACTCTGACATTCTGCTGACACATTCCAAGTTGAGCGCTGCATGCGCTCATGATTGACAGCTCTCGCTTTGATCGACAGCTCTCACTTTGCGCACTCGCACTCCCATTTCCGAGTCTGTGGTGTTATGATTCCAACCGCAATTTCATTCTCCTCTCATATGAAGTGCTGTGCAACCACAACCAGCTCCTCAGATTATACACTGTCTATTTCTAGCTTTAAATTGAACAATCTGTGCGATACACAGTCCTTTTTAATACTAGTTAATACTTTTTAAAATACTTTTTAATACTTAGGACTAATACTCTTGACTTTTTAATGGTAAATGTACCTCTTTTTAAAGCAGCACTTACTTCTGAAGCACTGTGAGCTTCACTAGAGGAGCTCTGCTCTTCTGCCATGATCAGAGATCTCAAACACGGAAGAGCGGAAAGGAATCGGAAACGTATGTGAGATTAGACCACATCCACAAATTTAGGCATCTTAAAATGTTTTTATTAATGCCAAATAAAATATCCAGCACAAATTATATATGATAGAAATAAATTAATAATTTATAAATTTTATTTTAAACATGTTTTTAGTTAGCGGGACTGCAGCTTATCACCTCTCCCACCCGTGCCCGCATTGTGCACTCCCCCTCCCGCTCGTGCCCGCAATGAGCTTTCAAAATTTGTCCCGCGCCACACTGCTTTGCGTCGGGTCCCACAGGTCCCGCGGGACTCCCGCGGGAGTGCAGGGCTCTACATGCAAGCAATCCAAATTGGCGAGCAGAGATCAAAAACGGTAAACAAGCAAAAGGTTGGGAGATGGCACAAGCAGATTAGCACAGGCAAAGACAGAAGCACAAAATACAAACAAACAAAACAAAACAAAACAAAAAAAACAAAACCAAAAACCCAGTAATCCGGAAAACAGGAGATAAGGCTCAGTAATGTAGACGTAACATAGCTCAAAACTTTGCAGTGAGCATGTGTTTTTAAAGTCTTTATATAGGTGCACTGATTACACCTTCATCTTGTGCAGGTATGCATAGTTAACAGCGCACATGTGAGAGTCCGCTTGGTGCATGCACACGGTCCGGAGCGCACCCGAGAGTCTGGCTGATGCACGCACCATGGCGCACAGGTGTGACAGGAAGATCATAGGTTTTGGAATTTTGAAAAATATTTTATGGTTGCAAAGATACTGTGATTGTAGTAAAAAAACAAATAACGATAATTGCATGCTGACACTTCAGAATGGCTATCAGTGAAAAGGATAAAAGACTAAGGACAACCAATAATTTCAAGCAACAGGCTAAACCCAAGCCTGACACTTACGGTGCGGTGAGCTCTTTGGGATGGCGTTTCTGACTTCTGTTTCCAGATCGTAGGAACTGCTCAGCATACCAGACGTCGCTCAAATCCTTCTATGTGAATCTGCCTCACAAATTTATCTTTTTCAAAATGTATGGAGCAGACACCAAACCATTTTGTCGGCTTGAAGTTACCTCTCTTTGTCCGTACAAATAGAACCCATTCATTCCGTAAGTGTCCTGCTGACTTTGGGCTATAATGGATCAAAATTCCACTTTTTTATTGGCTATACTTGAACAGCCTTGAACGACATACCTCCTAGGAAGCGTGCTTTGGTTTTAGTTTTGTTGTGGAATAAAAAAAATAATAATTAAAAATGTGCTACGCTTTGCAAATTAGATGAAGCCAGAAATGGCACAAACTTTCAAACGTTTCACATATGACGTCACTTCCTTTGAATTAACAATAACTTACCAGGAACACATTCGTGTAATGGCGGACTCAAAGAGCCAAACTTTACCGGCTAAATAGAACATGTTCCCACTCTCATATTAAAATACAATTCAGACAGTTAACTGTTTAACATGTCTAGTTTTATAAGATATAATTTCCAGGGGTCATGTCATTTACGTAAGACTAGTACATAAATGACCTAGAAAACTGATTCATCTGACCATAGTACATGTTTTCACTCACTACGTTTACATGCACATCCAAATCGAGCTACTGTCAGTAATCGAGCAAAGGGTCCCAGCAGGGGTGCCAGAGAAATCCAATCCTACATGCACAGTGTTTAAATCGAGCTATTGTTATGAGGTGCATTGTGCACCCGAGCCACAGGTGGCGCTACACGCCCCGTGTTGGTACACTTCCGGTTGTCGTCATGAAGAAGAGCTATTCAAGAGTATAAACAAAGTGACTACAGGCGGAAATTAGCATGTACTGCTATAACCTGGTACAGACATCTGTCCTTACCACAAGGATAATGTTTAATTTGTACACTGTCCCTTTTAAAAATAAAATAAACTCTAAACTCTAAGAAGAGTGTTTGTAGCTTGTATGTACGAACAGAAGTGTTCCTAATAAAGTGGGCGGCTAAGGTGAAGTGTCATGCCGACCGAGGCTGGTTTGTTTTTTTTCGACCGAGGCTGTTGTGTTTCGTCACTCGTCACTTCCGGAAGGGGCAATGCTGAAGTAAGTAGCTGGACTGCGTGGCTCGATAGGGTATAGAGAGCTTGCATGTGACGTCACAGCCGATCCAGATTCTGACAGACGCCATCTTGTAGGTCAAACGCCATATTCCGCCTTCTACTTCTACTTCTAGTTCTACTTCTGCTTTTACTTCTACATTTTCTTCTGGAAAACCCTACTATATACAATTCTACTACAACGGCTGTGGCTACAAGCTCTCCCTACCTGTGCACGGTTTTTATGTTTTTTGTGTGTATTTTTGCGTGTTGTTCATCTGTACCGGACTTCAATATCCACTACAACCGTATGGACTTACTGGACATTGGTTTCCAGCAGAAAATGACGGTTTGTAGCGATTTCCATCGCATGCACAACATTCCGGATGAGAAAAAAAAAAAAACATTCCAGACGAGACCAGATTGCGAGACCAGCGGGGTCTCCGTGGATTGTTATCGGAAGCAAAGCGAAGGAGGCGGCGCCGGGAGCCGAAGCAAAAGCGAGGCTGCAGGCAGAGCCGGCCTGTTGACTAAGCTCAGAAAACAGCCACTCAAATCTCCACTGCCAAGCCTCTACTTCTCCAACGCCAGATCCATGTAAACAACACGGACGATTTGGAATTACCTTATTCTATTCTATAATCGGCTGGTCAGTGCTATACTCAATACTTAAGTGACTTACCCATCCAGTGAGGATCATTTTCTTGTTTACAAGATGCCACATCTGAGTTGCTGACAAATCCTGAATTTCTGTAGAGATAACTGTCCAGAGATTTATAAGCACGCAGTGCTTCACCACTGAACAGCGAGGGAAAGTTGATGAGGTAATCATACACGTCCGGGTATTCCGCTGGCAGTTCAAAATCCGGTTGTGAAAACTCCGTCCGGAAAGCCATAAGGGTCACAAATCTGTAGATCGTTTATTTTAGACATATATCTAGTTATCTGTTCATTAGAAAAATGAGCCGTGTAGTCCGTCGGTTGAAATTGATCCATTCTGTACACGAGTGCAGCAGTATTCAGCTGTGTTTTTGACTGACATGATGGCGGTTGTGTACTTTCCGGTCACGTGACTGCAAGATCTCTATACATGCACTAAGGTGGGGTTTACATTAGACCGTATCAGCAGATCATCAGATTAACGTTTTTAAAACGATTAGCGTGCACACAGCAACACCAATTCACGATTCACGTGCACACAGCAACACCAATACACGGATACGCTCGGCTCCGCAGGCATCCTGCACTCCAAATCACTCCGCCCTGAACAGCGAGTGCCCTCTGGAGGGTGCGCGAGTATAGCGCACGAGCAGTGATTCAGGACTGAGCCGCTGTGTGTGTGATCCCAGCGCACATCACTTACCACTTGCAAGTGGAAGGATGGCAAGCCTAAAGACAATCATAACTACACAATGGGCAGTATTTGCATCAGTATTTGCAGTATTTTCATACTTTTATACTCTTTAATGAAAGGTGATACAAGGCGGAAGTCCGCGCCGTTTTTCAGCAGTCGCGTCACATGACCAACGCCAGCGAATCAGGAAGGTGGATGTCACAGTGACGTTGTCCAATGATGACGCCAGCTAGAGCTCAGCACAGCGTATCCGCGTATTCTGAATGTTTACACAGCACTGGACCAGACACGATCTGGATTGAATACGTGGACCCTGGCGGATTCCCGTTTCCCGGCGTTTCCAGGCGTTTTAATGTAAACGGACAGTGCATCTGCGAAGAAAACGAGACAGATACAGTCTAATGTAAACTTGGCCTAAGTAGCTCGGCAAAAATCGTATAATCTAGGTCGTGTAGCTCAATTGCGAGAAATCAAGTTTGATTCAATTTCAGCCTAGCTAAGGTGTTTACATGGCATTTAGAGCTTCGATTTCAGACGAGCTACGGCAGAAATTCAATTTTCTCTATGTGCATGTAAACGCACTGACTGTGTGACAGTCCATCCCAGATGCCTCTGAGCCCAGAGAAGTTGACAGCACTTCAGAACATAGTTAACATAAGGCGTCCATTTTCCACAGTAAAGTTTTAATTGGCATTTGTAGATGTAACTCCGTAATGCAGTACTTGACAAAGGTTTGCCAAAGTAATCCTAAGCCCATGTGGTTATATCAGCTATAGATGAATGATGGTTCTTGATGCAATGCCGTCTAAGGGATCAGAGATCACAGGTGTTCAGCTTCGGCTTGCGCCCTTGATCTTTATGCATTGAAATTCCTACAGATTCCTTGAATCAGTTAAATATTTTTACCCTAGAAGGTGAAATATCAAAATCCCTTCAAATTGATCTTTAAGGGACCTTGCTTTTAAACATTTCAATAAATTTCTCATACATTTGTTGATAAACTGGAGACCCTTGGCCCATCTTTGCTCTCCACAGTCTAGGCCTTTCCTGGATACTGATTTTGTATCAAATCATGATTACAATCACCAGTTGACATCACCTGTTTCAAATCACATCATTATTTATTTGTTTTACCTCATTACTAGCCCTAAGTTGCCCCATCCCAACTTTTTTGGAATGTGTTGCAGGCCTGAAATGCAGGAATGGGTGTATATTAACAAAACAAATGAAGTTGACCATCCCAACTTTTCCTGATTTGGGCTTATAAGAAAAGCTAACATATTATATTTTACAATGTAGGTGTGAATGAATATGTGAATAAGTGTGCAATCATTGGGCCCTGTGATGGACTGGTGTTCCGGGGTCCACCAGGATCCCAACCAGGATAAAGCAATCATTGAAGATGAATAATTGAATGATTACATAATCCAAAATAAAACATCAAGAGAAAAATGAATGCAAGTATAAAATTATTTCAAAAAATAAAAATAAATGTTGCCTAAAATATTTATAATATTCCCCCCCCCAAAAAAATCAAATTAAATATGTGGTATAAGGCTTCTGATTGCATTCAGTTCATTGGTTCATTAATCCTTTGTAATGTATGTATGTATGTATGTATGTATGTATGTATGTATGTATGTATGTAAGTAATATATCAAGTATTTAAAAGAAACAGAAATAGCTAAATAAAAGAATATAGTCCCAACCCCCCCCCCCCCCCCCCCCCCCCCCCCCCAGGAGCGCCTGTTCCACACTCCAGCCCAGTTGGTGGCAGTAATGTACCTTTTAAGTTGGTTTGCCAACCATCAAAAAAAGAAGAAAAGAAAATGGTGGGTCATGTTACTGAACCAACTGAGGATGAAATAAAAATTCTAAAACAAAACCCCAAAAATACAAAAAAAAAAGCAACAATATATGGAATAAAAGCATTTGATGGTAAGAACATATCTTTTTTATTTTTCAATAATTATTATTTTAGCATTTTTCACAAATTGCTAGTCATTTTGCCGGTTTGTTTACATTCTAAATGGAAATTATTTTGTCTGACATTTTGTATAAAGCTTTTATTTATTGAATTTGCAAAAATTTGCTCTGTTTCTCAAAATCCAGTGAATATGGCTAGATAAAACACCTATTCCACTCAATTTCATCATATATGGCTTACAGTATAGCCAACTCAATGTCATGGAATAACTGTTAATTACAGAATAAAGATATTGGTTCATACAGATCATAGAGATGTAAGTGAAGAGAGGAATGAAAGAATGAAATACTAAGAAGAACCAACAGTTTGTCTATGTCTACATACTGTACTTCATTTGCCTCCACATTTCATTATCTTCAGTTTTTCAGTGGAGAAAGAATTCACATTGCAAAGCGTATGTATGTATGTATGTATGTATGTATGTATGAATGTATGTATGTATGTATGTTTATATAATGTAGTTTTTATCATCTCCTCCAAGAAACAAATTTAAAGTAGAAAAGAACATGCAATATCTTTATTTCACCACCATCCCCCTGCCCCCTCCCCCTTGAGTCTGATGTAATTTCCACTGTTGAAAGAAAAATAATTGGTGGACCATTGCATTTGATGGGATCAGATGAAACACATATTTCTGGATGAAGAGTTATCCATTTAATAAAACCTTTTATAAGTACAGATATTTTATTTTTAAATGACAGATTTTTGGAAACAGAATGTTGCATGTTTGTTGGCATTACATTTCAGGAATGCATGATGACTGTGTCATGTAAATAAACTCTTTTGAGTGTTCGAGTCATCAAGACTCACTGCCTTCTTCGAGATTGGTTTCTGACAGTTATGACAAAGGTTAGCAGTAACTCTATGTCTATCTTTAAGACTAACTCTAACTTTGATGTGGATTTTCAGGTCATCAAATCAAGAGTGGTGAAATGCCTTTAAGATTAATGGCAGGTTAATTCTATATTTGATGGGGGGTTTTTATCAGCTTTTTTGCAGAAATACCTTTTTTGCAAATAAATTTATTACCAATGTATATTTCTCCCCTAATAAAGCATCTGCCTTTAAAAAAAATCAATAATATCAAATATTATACACATGACAGTATAATGCTGTCCATATACGGTATTTCATGAACTGGCACATTCACTAATCGTCTTTCTTATTAAGCTGTATTCGGAGTTGAGTTAAGCATGTGCAGCAGGGATGTAATACCCAAATAACTAACTATGGACTTAAGTGCTATTCAAAAATTATCAATGTGATAAATCAAAACAATGAATTATAAGTGCAATAAAATATGATATTCTGTGCATACATTTCATGACCTCAATGTAATATCTAGTATCTAGTAGTATCTAGTAAATTGTGTGCACAAATGACTTTCAGAGCTTAAAAAAATAAAATGCAAAACAGTAGGATATGTTGGATCAAGTGCTATTCTATAAGTTACCAAATAATGTGGATGGAAGCCATATTATTAAATTAAACCATATTTGTAGTGATTATTATTCTCATTTATATAATCATATTACATTAAATTTGACAGAAGAGGAAAAATGGGATGTCTTAATTTTGTCAATTAGTATTCGTTGACAACTTTTTATTTCATGACTAAATTGTAAAGACAATGTAAATAAAAAATTATATATATAATATATATATTTGACAACAAAAATTACGAAGAAATAGCAAACAACATAGCTTACTTCTCAAGGGAATTTTTACAGCCAGGAGAAATACGCTCCTGAATTCTAACAGGTCTATGAGTCAGGACACACACACTCATTGGTCTGAATGAAGTAACATCTTTATATGAATCCAGCAATAGCTCCTCACCTACAGGGCACATTTTACAACAAATATCATGAAACTGTCTGAGACAATTATGACTAAAACACTGACTAAAGTTAGACAAAAATTAGAACTGAGTTCCACTTACTAAGACAACAAAAAACACTAAAATGTGACTAAAATGTAACTACAATTTTCAGTAAGAGACCAAGACTAAAAAAAAAATACATTTAAAATTCTTGTCAAACACTGAATGTTATTTCCTGTTACAGTCCACATTTTCTATCCCTGATTTTTGGGGATTTAAAGGAAGTTACTTGTGTTTTATGGCAGTAAGCTAGGTGCTATTGATAAACTTGTGGCCCTTTTCCACTACCCTTTTTCAGCTCACTTCAGCTCGCTTCAGCTCACTTCAGCCTGACACGGCTCGCGTTTCGACTACCAAAAACCAGCACGACTCGGCTCGCTTCAGCCCTGCTTAGCCCCTAAAACTCGCACCGTTTTGGAGTAGGGCTGAAGCGAGACAAACCGTGTCGAGTGAGGCTGGGGGCATGAGCAGACACTCCCCTGCGCGCTGATTGGTGAGGAGGAGTGTCCTCACATGCCCACACACGCCCCGCGAGCACGCTGGGATCTGTAAACACCGCAAACCCGGAAGAAGGAGAATTACGAATTACGAGAATTTCTGAAGCCTTATGCGCCTCGCCTCATCTATACACTCTTGCCAGTATCTGTCCGCGTTGTCGGTGACAACAAGCCACAGCACCAAGACCAGCAACACTAACGACTCCATGTCCTCCATGTTTATTGTTTACTATTCGGGTCGTGAGACTACCGCTTAAAAGCTCACTGATGTCACTGTTTGCGCTGTTTAACGACATCACCTGACGTCCACCCACTTTCGCTAACTCCACCCAGTGTGTCCACCCACTTCCAGCCAGCACGGTTCAGCGCGGTTGTAGTCAAAATGCAACTCCAACAGCCCCGCTCAGCCCGACTCAGCACGGCATGGCTCAGCCCGGCTCAGCCGCGTTTGTAGTGGAAAAGCGGCAATAGTCTCAGATACGTCTACACAAGAAAAATCTGGCAACCATGGAGGCATGGACTACATACAGTACATGCAGGTTATTTTAATAATCTGAACAAAAATCCCAGAAAATGAATTTAAAGCAGGCATGTTACCAAAGTCTGTTGTCAAATAAAAAAAAAAAAATGCGATAGCTTTTGGACTTAAGTTGACAACCCTGAACTTCAATGTCCAAAAAAATCAAAGATAAATAGGCCGGCATGGACCCCTGGTCCCCCCCCCAAAAAAAAAAGATAGCTTTAGTACATGGCTACTTGGAATTGTGACTTGACTGTATTGCAGATACCGAGATATGCTCACCATTTTTTAATTAATACGGTTTTAAAAAACAAACAAAATAAACCATTATGTGGGCTTAAGCTGAAGAGTTTATAGTATAAATTTATATTTAATAGTAGAGTCCTAGCTTAAGTTTTTTCGCTCGTGACACAAATGCAGTGAAAAGCAAGCTGGGAAAGTCCTGTTGGATTTTAACAGGGCGCAGGAACTTTGTGCATTGACATAATAACATACTGTATTCCTGGACTGTACTGTAGACTACATGTAAAGGGGGTGGGCCATCCTTTTATGTTTATGGTATCATTAACACGCATGTTCACAAGCCAAAATGATAAGATGCTGCAGCAGGCTTACTGTGTACACACACGTGTCGGCTGTCTGGCTACTGCTTGTATTCATTAATAGGGTATCCCTGTACTTACTATACTCTGTGTATGTACATGGGACATGTGCCGTTTTGAGCGTGAGCCTCACTTTGATTTTTATGACAGTGGCTAGATAGGTCTGTGAGAGATGTTGATTTTTACAACGGCTCTGAAGAAAATCTGCTTGAAATCCCTCGAGTCTTGGGAACAAAGACTTATTATAGGACTTGTTCACATGCAACTCACACAATCATTGTATAGTTATCTCAGTCCGTTAGACTCAGGAGCTCAGACTGCAGTTACTGACTTAGTATTATAGACATGCAACTCTTCAGACCCTCCAGGATTTTGCGATGTTGCGATTTGCAACTTCAACGCAAATCCAACCAATCCCCGCGAATTCAGGGCGGTGTTGCAATTATATCCAATCACCGCAACTTTCCCGCAAATTTGACCAATCGTTGGCGTTGTCTTGAGGTGACGTCAACAAACTACCTTCTGCCTTACTTCCATGTATACGTTCAAGAAAAAGCAGCATGTGCGAGTCAGTGTTTATGTAGGCTTAAATTCTGTTACTGTAAGTGTGTTATGTTTACAGTGAAGGACTGTGTGCACTTTATATTTTTTTTTTTACTTAATACAAGAAATTAATGGATGTCAACATTTTTGCCAAAATGGTATTTTATTTTCTATTGTTTAGGCAGCTTCAGCATCATTCTGTTCAAATTGTTTTTTTTTCTTCTATGAAGCCTGAGCCATTTATTTTATTAGTTTATAATCATTGTTTAATTTAGTCTTCAGGAGAGACTGCCTGCACACAGTACTAGTATTAATAGTTTTTTTTTTCTTACATGAAAGCTGAGGCATTTATTTTAAGGTAACTTCATGTTGTGCTGTGAGGTTCTATGCACTTTAACTTTTGAACCAACAGGTGCATTTGGATAAGTAAAGCCTATTTTTCTGCATTTTTGTAGTCCTAGTAATCTTTTACATTGGTAAAGATGTTTATAGAACCATTTCTCAGTGTCTTTGTTTTTTTAATCAATAGTTTTTCAGTAATAACTTAATATTTAACATATCACTCAATTTTAATCACAAAAAGAGAAAATCACAACAATTTCTCGCAACTTTCACTTCCTCCCGCAATGTAATCACAACAAAAACCTAAAAAACACCGCAACTTTCATCACAATTTTTTGGAAAACCCCCCGCAACATCAGACATTTTAGCCCACAACAATCACAAAAAAGGCCCGCGAAATCCTGGAGGGATTGACTCTTGCAGACTTTATAACTCTTTATAACTCTTGCAGTCTGTTTATAGTTATCTCAGTATTAAGCTCTGTCTTAAGTGGTGACTTGCATTACCTCAGTTTACTTGGGTATATTCACTGTCTTATATGTTCATTGAATGTCCTAAGCAGGAGCTCAGATTGCAGTTGCTAAAATGGTAATAATTTATTGATATAAAGTGTTTTGTAGTCCGTGTACTACACTGTAGTGTGTCACATGGTAATGCATTATATGACAATGCAACTTTCATAAATATTACCATATATCAGTTATGTTCTACACACATACATGCAACTCTGACAATATCATATTCAATGAGTAATAAAATGGTTTTGAAAGTTCCTACTTTTAAAACATATGTTTTATATGCTAATTTTCTTTAACAGCTTTCATTTACAACATGTCTCTGACAGCTCAAAATGCATCTCCAGGCATTTAAAAAACTGCAGAGCTTCCAGGAGCCTCTGGTGGCCCCTGGATCCCCGGCCTTACTGGGTCGAAACCCCCCCTCCCCATTTTCCTGGATCTGCCCCAGTAGGTTAGGGTTAACCTGCACAACATAGACAGTTTTTTTTTAAATAATTAAATTGTCATTCTATACTACAGTTAACTCGCATGTGGCTAAAAGCATATGCCTGTAAATGGCAGGAAACATTTTGTCAGGGTTCAATGTCAGTAATGGCATTGTGAGTCGAAACTCTAAACGAACTACAAACATGGCTTCCCAAGACTACAAGGCCCAAAGTTCACATTGTCCCCTGTCTCCCTCTTATTAAGTTCAGCTGACTGTCGTTAACTGTTAATCAGCAGTGCTAATTAAGCCTCTCCTTCACTCACCTTCAGTGTGAAGTATCATTCTGTGTTTACCCAGTCATACTGAGCCTTTTTTGTCTGCCTGCCTCTTAGTTTCCTGAACCTTTGCTACATTTACCCATTTAACTCTTTAGTCTGCTCTCTACTATTCTGTTTGCTGATCTACTGACCCCTGCATGCTTTCTGATTTGACTACGCTTCCTGTTTGCATCCCCGCTCTCCCCTGCATTTACATCTCTGAGTGCCTGCATTCTGATGGGATACTTCACCTCGTTATGGATGTAGCAGAGGAGGTGAAGCAAACAGCTTTAAACGCTCAGGGACACCGCTTAGGAGAACATCAGCAGATGCTCGCCGACCTCAACACCAGGATGGCACAGTTAACTGCTGTGATGTTGCAGACCCTCCTAACGTGCTCTGATGCATTTTCAACTCCTGTGCAGCTTCTCCCAAATCCTGAGAAATATGCCGGTGACACCCTTAACTGTAGGGGATTTCTGCTTCAGTGCTCCATGTACTTCTCTACCATGCCAAACCTCTCTGACGAACGTAATATTGCAAAGTTTCTCTCTTTTCTCACTGGTAAGGCGCTACAGTGGGCTAGCACAGTATGGAAGAGTGGAGAGGAGCATACCACCTCATGAGTGTTTTCTAGAACTATTCAAACAAGTGTTCGATCACGAACCTGAAGGAATAGAAGTCAGTGAAAGTCTACTCACCATCACCCAAGGGGCAAGAGGAGTAGCCGAGTATGTGCCGGATTTCTGAACCCTTGCAGCCGCTAGTGGATGGAATGAGCCGGCTCTGAAAGCAGTGTTTTGCCAAGGTCTTCGTCCTGAAATATTGAGTGAACTGGCTTGTAGAGATGAACATCTCACTTTGGACTCCCTTATAGATCTCGCTATTTGACTGGATCATCTACTTTCCAGCTGACCCTTTCTCAAAGAGGACACCAGACCAGCTCAGTCAGCTGATGCATCCACACCCATGGATGTTTCTCAGACTAGGCTGAAATGCTTGGACTGAGAGAGAAGGCGATGCTTCTATTGTGGGAGTTCCAACCATCATATAACACAGTGTCCAGTCCACCCTACTTGCAACAATAACTATGAGCCTGTTCCTGACATGGTGAGTCTGGTGAGAAAATTTAACTCACAATCGTACCTGTGTTGTCAAAACTGCCAACCTCGACCCACATGCTATCTGCATTTGTTGACTCATGGGTGGAGGAGAACTTAAATCGACAGTTTGATCATCCAGGAGTTCAACCTGTCCATAACCCCTCTACAGAGTCCACTCAGCATCAGGACCATTGACAGAGGACCTATAGGAGATGATCTCATCACAACTAGAACCACTCTTGTTCACATGCAAGTAGGAACTCTCCATTCTGAACTCATTTCACTTTTTGTGACTTCTATGGTTAACCATGACATCATCCTGGGTTACCTTTTGGTTACAGCTCCACAACCCTCTGATATCTTGGCAAAACAAGGAAATTCTCCAATGGTCCCCTACATGCTTTCAGAACTGTTTGTTGCACCCCCAGCAATACATTTTGTCTATTTCTGTTGAAAGTCCTTGTGGCAGCAGGGGTGTGGCTTAGCATCGGCTTGTGAATGGAGGGCGGAGTCAGGGAAGGTGAGTGGCCAAATCACTACACCTGTCGTCAATTAATGTGTGTCTGTGTGTGTCTCTTGCAGTGACGGTGCTGTATAAAAGGAGTAGGAGAGCAGAGGAGGGGTTGGCTTGGACCAGAACACAACTATGTGTGTTTGTGTGCATGTAACTGTCCTGGTCGTGAAAGTGTCTTGCTGAAAAGCAAAATAAATGTGTGTTTAAGCACTAACAACCGCCTGCCATACTTCTGTACTTCACCCACATCAGGGCAGCTTCCACAGTCCTCAACCAGATTCACTGGATAATGTACCAGAATGTTATTCTGACCTGAAGGAGGTTTTTAGTAAGGGTAAGGCTTGTGGCCTACTACCACATTGCCCTTATGATTGTGCCATTGATCTCTTCCCAGGTACATCACCTCCACACAGCTGCATCTACCCGCTTTCCCAGAAGGAACAGGCTGCAATGGAGGAGTACATTCACGAAGCACTCAAACAGGGTTACGTTTGTCCCTTCAAGTCACCTGCCTCTGCAGGATTCTTCTTTGTGGAGAAGGGGGGAGGCCTTCAACCTTGTATGGACTTCAGAGGACTAAACCAAATATCTGTAAAGTACCCATATCCACTTCCACTGGTTCCCTCTGCTTTAGAACAACTGCATACAACCTCATCAGAATCCAAGAGGGTGACGAATGGAAGACGGCTTTTAGCACCGCCACCGGCCATTTTGAGTACCAGGTCATGCCATATGGCCTTTCTTCAGGACCAAGCATTTTCCAACGTCTCATAAATGACATGCTCTGGGACATGCTAGGGAAGTTTGTAATCACATACATCAACAACATTCTAATCTACTCCCCTGATGAAGCACGTCACCTGGAACACGTCAGGTCAGTCACCTCTACGTTAAAGCTGAGAAGTGTGAATTTCATTTACGTCAGATTTCGTCTCTGGGTTATGTCATCAGTGCAGAAGGAGTCAGCATGGATTCCTCCAAGGTGTCTGCTGTCATATTTTGGCCAGTACCCATGTCTGTGAAGGAGTGTCAACATTTTCTAGGTTTAGCTAACTTTTACCAATGCTTTTATCAGAGGTTTCAGCACCATTGTGGCTCCCTTAACTGCCCTGCTAAAGAAAGGTCCCAAACATCTCTGGAACCCTGCAGCTGAGGAAGACTTTGGCCAACTCAAGACTGCATTCACCTCAGCCCCCATAGTGCAGCATCCTGACCCAACCGAGTCTTTCACAGTCGAGGTGGATGCCTCAGAGATTGGAGTGGGAGGGGTGCTATCCCAGCACTTTGGCAAGAAACCAAAGCTTCAGTCTGTGGCTTTCTTTTCTAAGAAGTTCTTGTCAGCTGAGAGGAAATATGATGTCAGGAATCGTGAACTACTAGCCATTAAGCTCGCCCTTGAGAAATGGAGGCACTGGTTAGAGGGAGCTACACATCTCTTCATGATACTAACCAACCACAAAAACTTAGAGTATCTCAAGAAAGCAAGGAGATTGAACCCACATCAGGCCTGATTGGCTCTCTTCACAAAGTTCAGTTTCATGATCTCCTTCCGTCCTGGGCATAAGAACACTAAGGCTGATACTCTGTCCTGAACCTTCAGTCCAGCACCTCATAACCCTGAACCTCATCCTGTTCTTGCACCAGAATGCTTCGTTCAGCCAATCACTTGGGAATTGGATAAGGAGATAAGAACCTCCCAACCCCAAAGGCACCCAGAGGAGTGCCCACCTGACTTGCTATACGTCCCCAAGCCACTTTAAAGTAAACTCATGACATTGGCACATGCATCTCCTGCCACAGGTCACCCTATTAGTCAGAGAACTTGCCAAATGCTAAGGAGTAAGTACTGGTGGGAGAAAATGTGGATCAAAATTAACCACTGCATTGCTTCCTGCTCTGAATGCACCTGAGCAAAGTTTCCACGAACCCCTCCCTCTGGTAAGCTGTGTCCCCTCCCTGTACCTCAGAGACCATGGTCCCACCTGGCCACTGACTTCATCACAGACCTACCACCATCTCAGGGTAACACGGCCATCATGGTTACTGTGGACCAATTTTTGAAGGCTCTGAAACTTGTTCCCTTACCAGGCATTCCTACTGCATTTCAGAAAGCAGAACTGCTGTTTCAAAAGGTATTCAGGTACTTTGGGATCCCTGAGGATATTGTCAGTGACTGTGGTCCCCAGTTCATATCATGGCTATGGACTTGTTTCATGGAATGTCTTGGAATCTCAATAAACCTCACATCTGGATATCATCCACAGTCCAATGGCCAGATGGAACAGGCCAACTAGGAGATTGGTTGCGTTTTGAGAATTTTCTGCATGAGGAATCAGGGGGACTGGTCTCGTTTCATCCCATGGGCCAAGTATGCACAAAATTCACTCAAGCACTCAGCTACACAGTTAGCACCTTTCCAGTGCATACTTAGCTACCCACTACCCTTGTTCTCATGGGATGACTCACCAGCACAGGTACAGGCAGTGGAGGACTGGTTCTCCAGAAGCCAAGCAGTATGGGAGGAGGTTCACCAGCGCATTGAGGTAGTGAACACCAAGTACAAGGATTATGCTGACAAACACTGAGTTAACAATCCGGAATTTTCATCAGGCGCCAGAGTATGGGTGTCCACACATGACCTAAGGGAACCCAATTCATGCAAGAAACTTCAGGCATGTTACATTGGCCCATACGGGGTACTACGTCGCATCAACGAGGTCTCCTACAGACTAGGCTCCCACTGCACAGTTTTATTGCTCCTACATTCCATCTGTCATGTCTGAAGCCTGCTATTCAAGGTCCACTTGCTGAGAATGCTCTCATCCAGGAACACCAGTCTTTGAGTCTTGAGGGAGAACCCATCTACCAGGTAAACAGAATCCTTGATTCCAGAAGAAGAGGACAGTTGGAATACCTGGTAGAGTGGGAAGGCTATGAACTAGAGGAATATAGCTGGTAGAAGCTAAGGACATTCTAAACCCCTTGTTGACACAGGAATTCCACACCCAGCACCATGACAAACCTGCACCAAGGGGGAGAGGACATCCCAAGAAGAGTATAGCTCCCAGAGGGAGCTCCTCGGGGGGGGGGTTCTGTCAGTAATGGCATTGTGAGTCGAAACTCTAACCAAACTACAAACATAGCTTCCCAAGACTACAATGGCCAAAGTTCACAGCGCCCCTGTCGCCCTCTTAAGTTCAGCTGACTGTCGTTAAAGCATATACGCAGAACCATGGCCTCACTTTCGTTTATAAATGCCTTGAGACCTCAAGAATGGAAAAAGAATAGTTTTAAGCATTAAGAATAAATCTAATAGTAATTTTTTTACGATTAAAGTGATTTATATAGGTAGCGGTCTGAGTGAATGACGTTGACATCCGTAACATCATAACAGGAAGTCTATCAGTCTCATCACCATTTCCACTATACTAAAACACAGAGCTGACTGCAACTCGAATCCTCCATTTTGAGCTAATTTATCGCCATGCCACGTAGATGTGTTTTTGGCTGGGGCAGCAACATGACAGAAGCTGGATTTATGTTGCATTCATAGCCCAAGAATGTTCAAACTGCAAAGATTTGGATGCATTTTGTGAGAAATTCATGGGCACATTGGGCGTCTATGAAGTGGTCTCTCCTCTGCTCTGCACGTTTTACTGAAGACTCGTATGAAACCTCTGATCTGTTGAGGAGCGTTGGCTATAAGCCCATATTGAAAGAGGGTGCAGTACCAACAAAGAAAAAGAAAACTATGAGAAAAGGAAAGTATTTTATTTATTTTTATTTATTTATTTTTTTTTTAAAGGAAAGTGAGTTCAGTTGCACCAGTCCTCCCGGAGTGAGCTGAGGGTTGTTGCTAAAACCCAGGACAGAACAGGACAGGACATATTGCTCGGGCAGTGACCTCCCTGCAGTTGTTGTTAAAACCAGTGACATCCCGTTCCGTCCCGGGTTTTAGTAATTGCCTGAGCCCAGCAGTAATGGCGGACTACACAGTATGAAGAAAATTGAATGAGTGGAGCAGCCGTCTTATTTCTAAACTGGATGTTGCTGCCATCTTGCCCTTACGTGGAAGAAGTGAATGAATGGAGAACTGAACGAACAACTGAAAGTCAGATTGTTTCAAAAACAATCGGCCTTCAAGAAGTGAGAACACAGACGGGTAAGCTCCGACTCTCATTTGGATTTAAAAAAAAAACATTTACCTGCATTTAGATTAATACATGTAACTTGTATTGTGTATTTAAGTTACCAGTTTAAGATTATTTAATTTGCTTCAGAATGTGATTGGCTCTGTTAATCTGATTATTTAATTAGACTTTTACGTTTTATCAGTGAAAATGCATGCATGTGCATGTATGTTGCATTAGTTATAACACCTATCCTGTTTTAATGAGAGTCAACCCACAATCAATGAAGTCAAATCAGTCTTAGTTGAGCAAGTCGGTAATGGTATTTCTTACTTATTCATATGACTGGTCTAGCTTTAAAAGGCCTTGGCCTTAAAACCGGTTCCTGCTGTGATGTCACACACTCAGGGCTGGCTGGCTCAGCGGAGCAGCTCGAATGCCAACTTTGCAGTCGATTTTAACTCTAAAATATATATATATATATATATATATATATATATATATATATATATATATATATATATATATATATATTTATTTTTTTTTTCATTCCCATTTATGCAGCATACAAGAGTCAAGGATGGAGATACTATCCACTCAAATTTATTTAAAAATAAAGGCTCTGCGTATCTCCTTTAACTGTTAATCAGCAGTGCTACTTAAGTGCTACTCTCCCTCACACACCTTCAGTGCGAAGTATCAGTCTGTGTTTACCCAGTCATACTGAGCCTTTCTTGTCTGCCTGCCTCTAGTTTCCTGAACCTTTGTTACGTTTACCCGTTTAACTCTTTAGTCTGCTGTCTACTATTCTGTTTGCTGATCTACTGACCCCTGCATGCTTTCTGATTGAGTTTGCTTACTGATTTGACTACGCTTCCTGTTTGCATCCCCACTCTCCCCTGCACTTGCATCCCTGAGTGCTTGCATTCTGATACTTTAATGGCACAAAATATGTACTGTAGAGAACAAAAACTGGTTGTTGTCTTACAAATTCCTCCATGCTGTTTCTCATGGAACCAACATTCTATTTACTCATGTCCTCATGTCAATTGTGGATTAAACACTTCTTTTAAAGTACCATTAGAATAAAGGCCCGGTCCCACTGGCCGATGGACACAAAACGTATGCAAAAAGGACACAGCGGACGAGCAAAATTTCGGGGGTGGCTCTATCCGTTTTCATCCGCTCCAGAAATGGACAAAATTGGCGAAAATTTGCGAAAACAGAACGGAAAAGAACGGACGTGGGTAGTATATAGCGGGGATGTTAAACGCATGTTCATAGGAAGCCTAGCGGATGGAAGTGGATGACAGCTCCGAAGGGGTTACCGGTGATAACTGAGAAGCGGACGCATAGCAGAAAGAGCGGATGCATAGCAGATGAAGGGGGTGCATCACGTACGCCTAACGGAAACAAAGGGGATGTTGCGCGGATGTATATCGGATGCAGACCGTTCACTGTGCATGCGGGGAGTATGAATTGCGTCTGCTCCGCGGATATAAAGGGATGCAGCACGCACGCCGTCAGCATAAAGCGGAAAGACGTGCTGGCGGCTACATCGATACATCTCTACTAGGCCTACTAGATGATTTTCTCCCCCTTTTTATACAAAATATCGATTGTCCACTAGGTGTCCTTCTACATACTCTAGACATACTCCAGACATCCTAAATATACGAGATACATCCCAGATATAAACGCTTTGTCTGTTTTGAATACTTTATATACGAGATGCATACGCTTACATCCTTTCTATTTCCGTGCTACTAACGATGAATAGACGTTTCATGTACCTTATCTTTCCTCCCTCTTTCTGTTTTCAGCTGCAGCGGATGTGAGTTGCGAGGATGCCCAGAGGATGCAGAGAGGATACAGCAGACGTTTAACGGATGATGACGGACATAGAACGTTTGTTGCTCGTATATGTCGCGGATTTACATCGTACACAGCGGAAAGTTCATCCGTTCTAAAAGTTTTGTGCAGCTCAAAACTTTTTGCGCGGATGAAATCACAGTGGACGGATGCTCGATGGATAGAGCGTATGAAGCACGCATGCAATGAGTACACAACGGATGCATAGCGTTTTCCAACGGATGGCAAAGATTTTTTTACGTTTTACATCCTCTTTGCATCCGTAAGTGCAGTGGGACCGGGCCTTAAGGAGGGGTGATACTAAAGACCTAGTATTCGGTAAATCTTGAATACATGGAGGACAGACATAGAAAGGGAATGCACCAATAATTAAGTGACCTTTACCAGTTAAAATAACAAACAAACGAATAAATGAACAAACAAAAGCACAAAGATTGAGAATGTAACTGAAATGCCCAGACAATACACTGAAAAAGTATGGTATGACAAGCAACAGATATGGATTTCAGAAGCAGGAGAATGGTTAATGTTAGAACATCAAGAACACTGCAGTGGCTGCTTGGCAGTGCTGGGATTTGAACTCACAACCATCTGATCAGTAGTCCAGCATCTTAAGTACTGAACCACCACTTTGTACAGTTTTCTTATTATACCATATGAGTTCCTGTGTATGAGCTGCCGCTAAAGAACCAATAAAGCATTAGAACAAGTGTGTTAATATCAGTTATCAAGAACTAATGTCCAAGCTGTGTGGTTATGCAAAAATAATGCACGTCGTCTGACCAGTCAGATTCAAGAATTCAACTAACCCATTTTTGTGTGTTTTTATATTGACAGATATCAAAGAATCATATAATGGTGTGCGAGTGGAAGCTTCTATGAGCAAATGCAGATTTATCTCTCTTGGATTGTATGATTTTGTTAACTGTCACCATGCCCTGTCATTTGCCTATGATGATTTTTATAGTGTGAACTGATTGCTGTCTTTTCCTCTGAAAGTTCAGAGTGAAACCTTTCTTGAAAATGAATGATGAGCTACCAAACTACCTCTCTCTTGCAGATAATAAATAAATTTCACTTTCATATATCCGCAACAAGCTGTGTTTGTGTGTGAGAAATAATGTGAGGTAAAAATCAACTTCTCACTTGTTCACAGATTAGATAAACATATGCACAGCAGGTGTAAAAGAATTAAAAGAACTGTATAGATAGTAGGAATTTATAAACAGAGAATGTAGGTTAACACTGTACAATTTTTAGCTTGATTTTGTTGTCACAGTTGTACAACACACATTGCAAAAACAATTTGGTTGTGAACTGAGATGACTAGTGTCATGGATTTCCCACCAGCCTTACACCACGGCATGCTCTTCATAAACCTGAAAACCTGCAGCGTGACGATGTACACCTCTGCACGGCTCTGTTTATGTTTCTATTAACACATTTTTTTTTGTTAGTTTCCTCCCTTGTCTTGTTATTGGTTAGTTTCCTATTGTGTCATTATCACATGCACCTGTTCCCATTTCCCCCTCTGATTACCTGCTTATTCACAGTAAAAATCATAGTGTCAATTTTACTCTTTAAGAGTTGAATTTAACTCTGTCAGATAACATTTGGTCCCACTCAAAATCAGTGTAAAATTTACTCTATAGCCAGTGTAAGATTTTTAGAGTTAATTTTACTCTATTTTGTGTCAAAATTAACAATGAGGTGTGTAAAAATATTTAACACTATAGATAGTGTAAGATTTTCAGAGTTAATCTGACTCTATATTGTATTTTCGCGGGGAATCATCACCCTGCAGAGTAGATTTTGTCGTTGTGTGCAAGTGGGAATTAACTCTCACTTTTGACACTATCATTTAGACGATTTTACTCTGCATAGTGTTATAACTACTCTATCCAGAGGAAAATAGGTTTACACTGCAATATTGACACTCCATTTTTTACTGTGTTTAAACCCCGGTTTCTGGTAGTTTCTTTGTCTTGTGTTAACATTACTCTCTGTCCCATGGTCATGCCTGATTCTAGTCCTGTTCATGAACTTGTTTATGTTTCTTATCTTTATTTATTTTATTCCTCAGTCTTGATCCACACATGCATCTGCTTCCATGTCCCCTTTAAAACATGACAGGTGGTCTTAGACCAGTAGCTGATTTTGCGCTATTGTGACTAAAGAGAGACAATAACATATTTCTGGCAGTGTGCAAAATTTTGTTTTATTAAACTCTTAGTGTGTAACCACTGCTAAGGTCACATCTTGGCATCTAAACCACCATTAGAAGAGCACCATAGAATTATGTGAAAATCATGAGACCGCTACAAATACAGTTGTGGCAGTGCCAAAATGTAAATGAAACATGCTAACGGACATATCCTTATTAAAGACTAAGTTCACTCTGAAGAATGTTTGTTTATGTGACACTGTTTTGTAATTTTTTTTAATCGCAGGTTAGATGATCATTTTTTAATCTGACATCGATTACGTTATAGTGTGTTTAATAATCTTAAAAGACCACTGTAATCATACAGACTAGAACAAGGTTTAAAATGAGGTTGATTTTCTTTTCATTTGCTTTTTAAAATTATAGGATACATAGCTATACTACAGCTAACCAAACAATTTAGCAACTTTCCTCTTACACATTTGCAAACCCAGAATCATTCTAGCATCCAACTATCATTAACACTAATGTAGTAGACCAGCTCCAATGTGAAGCAAAAATATTTTGTTTTCTATTCAAATAAATCAGGTATGCACACACATCTTAAACAGTAATGCTAGATTGTAGTGCAATGGAAGCTTATCGAGTTAAAATTTCTGTGTTATTGACAAAGACATTCCAAGAACTGCTAATTCCCAATGAACAAGGACTTTAGCTCTTCACTGCCTCCAGCTGCTGCACAGTGACTAATTCTGAGCTCTAACATCAGCTCCCTTGCGAGATGGGGGAAGGGATAGTGTGCTGCCCACATTTAAGCACAATAAGGTTTAATGAAATTAAATCTCTTGAAAATCCCCTCCAATTGGATGGCTAGCCAAGGGCAAAACATCAGTTTACTTTGCATAATATGCAATCACAACATGAGAGCATTCTTGAAACCTAGGATAATAACTGAGTAAATGTGCAAACCTGGAGCACTGGGCTCTGGTCGAAGTTGTAGGCACTGGGTCTTCCTTCAAGGGTAGAAAAAGCTACATTTCCTCCTGTTAATGGAGAGATGTCGCTAAACTCATCTGTACAGAATGCTGTTCTCTCCTCCTCTCCAGGTCGGATGAAGCCCTTGGAGTCCTTCCCATAGGTCTTATGGCAGGATGCACTGTAGTACTGGTATGGCTGCCATGATGCTGTCTCATTTGTACGTTTGTAAATGGCAAAACTCTCTGGGCGGCTGGTGTAGAACTTTAGCCGGACATATGTGATCTCATAGGCTTTACCTGTTAAAGAAAGGATAATGCATTCAAAGTGACTGACAACTCAAAGAGGATACAATACAAGCAGTTATTACTGACATATCACTGCCTCTGGTATTTAGCATTATCTCTTTTCTGTTCAGTGCTCTTAATTTGGTTGGCTATGGTGACTGATTTTTATTACCTGTAAACTGTTTTCAATTCTATTGAAGTTGGCGAAGCAAAGGTTTTATTTTGCTTCTACAATCCAACAAAGCTTGGTAATTACATAATTAGCCCAAAGCAGTATTTGACTATGTTGGTAAGTCCTGTTCTCTCTTAAGAACAGAAATAAAACAAAATTTAATCTAAAATTAGGTAAACAAGGAGAAAGCCATGGTCAACTTGTGCATGTAAGACCAACTGAGATTCTCTAAAACATGAGAAATAAGGTTGTTTATAAAACAAGAAAAGTGCAGTGGAGTATTGGGTGTCAATTATAAACCTTTACATGGTTTATCTTCGATCAAGAAGACCTGAGTACAGGTTTTCTGTATAAATATAACAAGAAAGAAGTAATTGTATCTTGTGACGTTTATTGCACTGAGGTGTGTGTAAAAGATCTGAGATCACAGGTTTTCTTGCAGTGCAAACACAACTATTAAGGCCCCCTTTACTGGTGGTTCTCAAATGGAGGACGATGGCCAAGGAGGCAACAACAAAACAAAACTCAGCAGCAAAACACAATAAATAAAATATAAATATGTTTTTGTCAAACTATTAATGTGTATAGTGATATAAGTGCTAATTTTGGTGGTGTTTTACTCTCATAAAAAAAATTGTGGCTGTCTACTACTCTGACATCACAAAGGGACATTGTCAGTACAATTACAATGGTGTTTAATAGGAGAATAAAAATGACCTCAAACAAAATAAAAGAGAGAGAACCCTTTCATGTAATTCATCATTTTCATTGATGTTCAGTGTCATTTTACAACCCCAATTCCAAAAAAGTTGGGATGCTATGTAAAACATAAATAAAAACAGAATGCAATGATTTCCTTTTTGACCTCTATTCAGTTGAATACAATACAAAGACAAAATATTTCATGCTCAAACTCATAAACATTATTTGTTCTTTGTAAAGATACACTCAGCCTGAATTTGATGCCTGTAACATGTTCCCAAAAAGTTGGGATGGGACAACAGAAGACTGGGAAAGTTGTGGAATAATAATAATAATAATAATAATAATAATAATAATAAACAACTCCTGTTTGGAACATTCTACAAGTAAACAGGTTAATTGGTAATTGGAAAGGCACAGTAATTCACAAGCAAGGATAGGCCAAGTTTCAACACTTTGTGAAAAAAAAACTGCCTGGGCAAATAGTCCAAAAATTTATGAATGTTTCTCAATGTACAACTGCAAGTAGTTTAGGCATTTCCCCACTGACAATTCATAAGATCATCCAAAGATTCAAAGAATCCAGAGAACTCTCTGCACAAAAAGGGCAAGGCCTAAAACCAACATTGCACACCCATGACCTTCGATCCCTCAAGTGGCACTGCATTAAAAACAGACATGAAAGTATAAAGGATATTACTACATGGGCTCAGGAACACTTGAGAAAACCATTGTTCGTAAACACAGTTCATCACTGTATCTACCATGCAAAATGAAAGCCATATCAACAACATCAAGAAACAATGCTGACTTTTCTGGACCCAGGCTCTTCTGAGAAAGACTGATGCAAAGTGGAAAAGTGTGCTGTGGTCTGATGAGCCCACATTTTCAATTGTGTATGGAAATCATGGATGTTGTGTCATCTGGGCTAAAGAGGAAAAAGACAATCCAGGTTGTCATCTGGAACAAAGTTCAAAAGCCAGCATCTATGATGGGTAACTTGCAGATCTTTTTCAGGGACATCCCTGCTTAATCCAGCAAGACAATAGCAAGCCACATTCTGCATGTATGTCAATTTTTTTTAGAACTGGTGTTGTATGTCTGTGAAGATTCTCAATCATCCAGGTCATAGTAAACTGTGGGTGGTAGAAATGGGCAACTGGACTTGCTTGAAAATTCTTGAAAACGTTTCACCTCTCGTCCAAAAGGCTTCCTCAGTTCTGTCTGACTAATAGGGAGTATCAGATATTTATCTTCTCCTGGATCAGAATCAGAATCAGAATTCTGATGACCAGCTCATCTAAGGTGTCAGTCAGTACGTTTACATGCACGTCCAAATCGAGCTGCTGTCGGTAATCGAGCAAAGGGTCCCAGCAGGGGTGCCAGAGAAATCCAATCCTACATGCACAAGTGAAATCGGGCTATTGTGCAAGGTGCATTGTGCACCCGAGCCACACGTGGCGCTACACGCCCCATCGTGTTGGTACACTTCCGGTTGTCGTCATGAAGAAGAGCTATAGTGTTGCCAGATACTGCTGACGTATTCCAGCCCAAAACATGTTCAAATCCGCTAAAATGCACTTAAAACCCCCAATCTGGCAACACTGGCAGTTCCGTGTTCAAGCTGTTAGGCTTGCTCTAACAGACTGTATGGCTACAAACTGTCCGGCGCAGACCACTGTTTTGTAAGACAACTTATTTTGCACAATAATATTTTTCTAAAGTCCATTTTTTGCTTACAAAAAAATATTTTTTTTTGCTTACAATTTAACTTGTCTTAATAAACACACAAAAAGTTCAATTGTTTTGCTTTTATTGACATTCTTCAGATGTTGGACATATATATATATATATATATATATATATATATATATATATATATATATATATACACACACACAAATACAGTGACTTGTTTATGTACACAATTCACAGCTATGCAACAGCTGTACAGATGTATTTGGTGATACAGTAAGTGAGCTAAATTTTAACAGTGCAAACAATGCCACAAAAAGAAAAGATTCATGCCGTTGTCATGATTCGTTGTCATGCCGACCGAGGCTGTTGTGTTTCCCTTGTGGTCTCGTCACTCGTCACTTCCGGAAGGGGCAGTGCTGAAGTAAGTAGCTCGAATACGTAGCTCAATAGGGTTTACATGCACTAAGTAGCTCGGCAGAAATCGCATAATCTAGGTCGTGTAGCTCGATTCCGAGAAATCAAGTTCGGTTCAATTTCAGCCGAATTAAGGTGTATACATGGCATTTTGAACTTCGATTTCAGTCGAGCAACGGCAGAAATTCGATTCTCTCTATGTGCATGTAAACGCACTGAGTGAGGCATCATGTTGGTGTGGGTCACTGGAGGCTGGGTGTGAACGGTGAGTCATTAGGGTGATCAAAGGATTCCTTTGATCACCCTAATGACTCGCCGTTCACACCCAGCCTCCAGTGACCCACACCAACATGATGCCTCAATGACACCTTAGATGAGCTGGTCATCAGAATTCTGATTCTGATTCTGATCCAGGAGAAGATAAATATCTGATACTCCCTATTAGTCAGACAGAACTGAGGAAGCCTTTTGGACGAGAGGTGAAACTTTTTCAAGAATTTTCAAGCAAGTCCAGTTGCCCATTTCTACCACCCACAGTTAACTGGTGTTGTAATAAGAAATATGAGGTATATTTGAGATAGTGGAAACAACACACATTGGACTCAACATTTCAGAATGCAATGCAGCTATATATGCATCCTGAATTATGGCAGAGACATGGCTCAGCAAGTCGGCTAGAGTTAAACCATGACATGCATGCTGCATGAACCAAACAATGCTGATGACTTTCCAACTGTTGAATGGCCCTTGTCATGAAATGGTTCAGAGCACTGTACAGTAAATCTGAACAGAGTGGGAGGATATAACACACACACACAAACAAACAATACTTCATGTGGTTCGGTGCGACATTCTTTGAGGTTGTAATTCCCGTCTCATCATCATGTAGGAGGGTCATATAGGTCAAATCAGTGACATCACAAAATTGATAGGTTTGTTATAGAATGGTATAGGGGAAGCAATAAAAAGATGAAAAGCTCAAACTATGTCAGCAGATAATGCAAGTGACTGTATGATTTAATTCTTAATAATAATAATAATAATAATAATAATAATAATAATAATAATAATAATAATTATTATTATTATTACTCTGTCTTCTCCTATCTTATGTTTTAGATTCAAGTCATAAAACTTACACTTTCATCACACTTAAGTGATGTGTTTATTCATATAGCCAGAATCCTGTAAGAACAGACTTGCTCCCCTGTAAATAAATCTCTTACAATATTTACAGAACATCTGCACTTCTTCATTTTTTTTTATGAATTACACTGCAAACACATTTTGGATTATTTTCCCAGATTGTTATTGTTATTCATGTAAGAACTGTAAATAAAACATGTCTGTCTCCATTTTTTAATTCTGAGTGGGCAGAACAGATCTTTTGGGAGGTGCTACAGATGGAAGATAAATGTAGGTCATGGTGACTATTGAGCAGGCTGATGTTTGAAGCCACATTTCAAGACATTGCACAATGCAAGAATGTTGCCTTTAATAAAGGAATCTAAAGCGTGGACCACAGTTTAATTCACAAGAGATATATTGCCTTTGTTGAAATTAAGGAGTACTTCCAGGGGTATGAATGGAATACCATTTATATCAAAAGACATCAATATAATGTTTCATTTTTGCCATATGTATCAGATTTGTAATGTGTGGATAGAAGCAGAAGTATCTAAGTGTGTGAAATTAGCATGCAATCAAATAATCATTATCAAAAGTCTATTATAGGGGTCATAACACAGGCAGGCAGCAACACATACAAGGATAATCCATACTCAAGAAATGAGAAATACAAGCACGGGTCTGAACCAGAAATTATATCTGAAACAATTAACAGGAAACATGGAAACTAGTAAACACAGCTCAGAATGTAATCAAATTCAATACAAGGACTAAGGCACAATGGGGCAAAAACAGACAAACTAATCAGGAAGTACACTACCAGGCAAACATTTGGACACTCTTAATTCAATGGTGTTTCTTTATTTTCAATAATTAAAAGATGCTTCATATCTTAAAGTATTGATGGACTGTCATGTCTCTTTACTTAGTTGAGTAAAGATTATAAAGTATGTCCAAACCTTTCATTGGTACTGTAATTAACATGTTGCTTAAGGCAGATCACTTTTTGTTTGTGCCAAGTACAAAAGCACTACTAATGGTCGTGAGAAAAATAAGAAGAAAAGCAAATTGTTTCATGTCTATGTGATTCCAAAGAGTGAATCGCACCCTAGATTTGATCTTCATTGGACAGATATATAGTTATCCCTGACACATCCTGAACACGTTATCAGCAGTGGTTGAGGAAGTGGTTGTGAAATACAGTTGTAGGTGTAATGATCGCAAACACAGTGGATTTAATCTATTACCCCCCCCCCCCCCCCCACACACACACACACACACACCAAGAGTACAAACTAAAAGTGAATAAAAACAAAGAGCACACATTGTCCAATCAAATCAGAAATGATTCAGAAGGAGAGCTGACAGAAATTCAAGATTTATTTTTGAGAGAGAGAGAGAGAGAGAGAGAGAGAGAGAAGGATTGCAATGTTTGGTATTCAGAGTAAAAACAGAGTAAACTGTGTGTGTGTGTGGGGGGGTAAATAACAAATGCAGGTGCATCTGTGACTTGGCATTTCTTTGGCTTTTTTTTTTTTGGGGGGGGGGGGGGGGGGGGGATGCAGCAAGGAGGAAGCCATGACATAAAAAAGGCTTATTTTATTTATTTTTTCGACAGTGAAACATAAAGTTCTTATCTTGTATCTTATGTGCCAGCGTTAGGAACAGGGAGATGTGATCAGACTGGTCCAGATGTGGAAGAAGAGATGGCTTAAACCCATGCTTAATGTTGCTATAAACATGGTCAAGAGGAAAAAAAAAACACTCTCGACCATGTTTATAGCAACATTAAGCATGGGTTTAAGGCATCTCCTCTTCCACATCTGGGCCAGTCTGACAACATCTCCCTGTTCCTAAGGCTACGTTTACATTAGACCGTATCTGTCTTGTTTTCTTCGCGGATGCACTGTCCGTTTACATTAAACCACCTGGAAACGCCGGGAAACGGGAATCCGCCAGCGTCCACGTATTCAATCCAGATCGTGTCAGCTCCGGTGCTGTGTAAACATTCAGAATATGCGGATACGCTGTGCTGAGCTCTAGCTGGCGTCTCATTGGATAATGTCACTGTGACATCCACCTTCCTGATTCGCTGGCGTTGGTCATGTGACGCGACTGCTGAAAAACGGCGCGGACTTCCGCCTTGTATCACCTTTCATTAAAGAGTATAAAAGTATGAAAATACTGCAAATACTGATGCAAATACTGCCCATTGTGTAGTTATGATTGTCTTTAGGCTTGCCATCCTTCCACTTGCAAGTGGTAAGTGATGTGCGCTGGGATCACACACACAGCGGCTCAGTCCCGAATCACAGCTTGTTCACTTCACTCGCATGCTCTGTGAGCTGCGCAAGGCCGGAGTGCGCACCCTCCAGAGGGCACTCGCTGTTCAGGGCAGAGTGATTTGGAGCGCAGGATGCCTGCGGAGCTGAGCGTATCCGTGTATTGGCATTGCTGTGTGCACGCAAATCGTGTATTGGTGTTGCTGTGTGCACACTAATCGTTTTAAAAACGTTAATCTGATGATCCGCTGATACGGTCTAATGTAAACATGGGCTAAGTCCAGCACATAGACCCATTATCAACACAGTTAAACCAACAACAAGAGTTATACAAGTGTGGCCAAGTGGAGCTTCTGAATGGCTTCAGGACTGCACCATATTCAAGGATGATGACATTAACACCTACACTTCTACTGTCCTCTTTTACATAAAAAGCTGTATGGATACTGTGCATGGATACCAAAAAACAAATCTGTGTCTTCCCCAATGACAACCCATGAATGACAAAAGACGTCCAACTACTGCTAAAGGCCTGCAACAGGGCTTTCAAGTCCAGGGACACACAGCAGTAAATTGTTGCCAGGTCAGAACTGAGAAGAGGTATCAGAGATGTCAAAGCAGCCTACAGAAGGAGGATTGAGGGCCACTTTGATAACTCGGATCCCCGTCAGGCATGGCAAGGTATACGTCACATCACAACTCATAACACCACCAACATGACCACCAGTAGCAGCAGTGCCTCACTGGCAGAGCAGCTCAACCACTTCTTCGGTCTTCATGAGAGGGACAGCACAAGGACCATCAAGACCACTGCTCAAACCACAGACACGAGCTGCCTCATCATAGAGTCTACAGGTGTCACACGCACACTCTAGCATAAACATACAGTAAGCAGCTGGCCCAGATGGTGTCCTGGGATGGGTCCTCAAAGACTGTGCTATGGAATTAACCGAGGTATTTACAAATCTTCAACCTTTCCCTATCACAGTGCACTGTCCCCACCTGTCTGAAGACATCCACCATCATGCCAGTTCCCAAGCAGTCCATAATAACCTTCCTCAATGACTACAGGCCAGTAGCTCTGACACCTATACTCATGAAGTGCATGGAGAGACTGGTACTCAAATACATCAAGGACACTCTCCCACCTACTCTGGACCCTCATCAGTTCGCATACAGAACCAACAGATCAATGGATGACGCCATCTCCATTGCCCTCCACACTGGACTGCACCACCTAGAACAACAAGGAGCATATGCACAATTGTTGTTTGTGGACTACAGTCCACAAGATGTCTGACCTAGGCCTCAATCACAACATTTGCCTGTAGATACTGGACTTTTTAAGTAACTGGCCACAATCAGTCAGGATGGGCCCTCACAGCTCCTCTACTCTCTCACTCAGCACAGGAGCCCTGCAAGGTTGTGTTTTGAGCCCTTTCCTGTACTCTCTGTACATGTATAACTGTATACCATTGCACAGCGCAAACACCATCTTAAAGTTTGCAGATGACACAACAGTGGTGGGGCTGATCACTGGAGGAGATGAGTCTGACTACAGAGAGGAGGTTCAGAGGCTGACTGACTGGTGTTCTGAGAACAACTTGGCTCTGAATACCAAAAAGACCAAGGAGCTGATAGTTGATTTCAGAAGACATCAGGCTGTTCGTCTACCACTGAACATAAATAGATAAGAGGTAGAGAGGGCTTCCAATTTCAGATTCCTGGGTTCACACGTATCAGAGGACCTGACATGGACATACAACACACACTGTCTCCTTAAAAAAAGCACAGCAAAGACTATATTTCCTGAGAACTCTCAAGAAAATTAATCTGTCCCAACAGCTGCTGATGTCCTTCTACCACTGTACCTTTGAGAGTGTCCTCACAAACGGCATCTTGATATGGTATGGTAACAGCTCTGCAGCAGACAAGAAGGCATTGCAAAGAGTCATAAAGACTGCAGAAAATATCAACAACAAGCAGCTGCCTGCTCTTGAGGACATATACATGTCCCACTGCCTGCAGAAAACACACTGCATCCTAAAGAACTCATCCCACCCCACCCATCATCTGTTCGAATGTCTGCCCTCAGGCAAGCAATACAGAACAATCAAAGCATGCACTCCAAGATTCAAAAACAGTTTCTGTCAAATCTATCACCACACTGAAATCTGCTCTGAAGTCACACACACACCACAATCAATAACGTGTCAATCTACCCGCATCTTGTCCAATATTTATTCTTATGGTTATTTATCTATTATCAAGTGCATTATCCTCTATTGTGCAATATCTATTACCACGATTCCTATTACCAGTGCAATACCTACTACCAGTGAAATACCTATTACCAAGTGCTCAGTGTATGTTATATGAATGTCTGTAGATTGTATATATTTCTTGTATATATTTCTTATTTGTAAATTTTGTCCATATCTTGTAAATTTGTAAACCCTTGTGTCTGTACATCTTCTTGTTTGAACATCTTGTATCTTTTATATAAATCTCTTTTATGTATGTATATATTAAGGACAGTTTCATAAGGCAGTGCACTGAATTTCATTGTGTATCTTGCACAATGACAATAAAGCAATCTTGAATCTTATCTTCTGTCAGATATTTATCCCTAATACATCCTGAACACGTTTTCAGCAGTGGTTGATAACGTTAATATTTGTAATTGATAATGTTGAAATTTCATTTGTTAATGTTGATAACATTGATAAATCTTAAAAGGCATTTCTATAATTGTAGAGGTTTGTTTTTAATTCTGGAAGTATCTTTAAAAAAAGACAGGCTGTTGCATTTCTGTCAGATTCAGTTCAGGTCTTGTCAGGAAATTAGTTACAAGTAGAAATGGATGATGTTAAAATAATTCTGTTAAACAGGAAGCTGGCATCAGAGAGACAGAAAAAGAAAAGGCAGCAGGCTGAATAAAAAGACCTGTGCTGAGTTGTTTGAGAGAAATACAAGTAAATGCAAGAAAGAATATAAAGAGATATCCCATGATAAAAGTAATGTATTGTAAAAGGTGTTCATTTATTTACTGCTTTTTAAAATGAACTGAATTTCAGAAACTCCTGAGTTCCTGAGTTTGTAGACAGTTTCCTTAACATTATATATAAATGGTTTCTAAGGCCAAACTGAACTTTTTTCCACCCAATTTATAAAAGTTTCAGTAATACTGAAATATTTTGTACTCACATTTATAAGATGATCAATGCAAAAATGTCATTTGCACAGCTTATTTGCATTTAGTGATGCCCACAAAACTCCATAAAAGTTAAAGCTCACAGACAGCTGAAAATGCAACGAGGACAAAACAGTGAAAGAAAAGGAATTTCTCACAGACAGAAATGGAAGTTATAATCCCAAATCAAAAAAGTTGCGAAAGAATGGAAATTATTTTAAAAAAAGTATAAACCCAAAATATTTCATGTTTTGTTCGGTCAACTTCATTTCATTTGTTAATACAGTATATAGTGTCCTCCACGATTATTGGTACTTCTTGCAAAGATGAGAAAAAACAAGGGGATGAGAAAAAAAATTCACCTTTTGGTGAAGTAGCTTCATTTCACACTGAAAAAAAAGAGAAAAATCCAACTTTTGATTGAAATAAATTTATTCAGAGAAAAACAAATCCCTCATCAAGAAATAATTATTTTCAACAATTGAGACATACCAGATCACTCATTTATCAATCACTGGCTCTAAAGTGTTGCACAGCATTAAAAGAAGATGTTGTGGCAAACAGAACCAATGCCACTGAGCTCTAATTATCTCATCTCATTATCTCTAGCCGCTTTATCCTGTTCTACAGGGTCGCAGGCAAGCTGGAGCCTATCCCAGCTGGCTACGGGCGAAAGGTGGGGTACACCCTGGACAAGTCGCCAGGTCATCACAGGGCTGACACATAGACACAGACGCCCTAATTATTTTCCATATATATATATATATATATATGTGTGTGTGTGTATATATATATATATATATATATATATATATATATATATATATATATATATATGTATATATATATATATATATATATATATATATATATATATATATATATGTCAAGTCAAGTTTATTTGTACAGCGCTTTTAACAATAAACATTGTCGCAAAGCAGCTTTACAGAATTTGAACGACTTAAAACATGAGCTAATTTTATCCCTAATCTATCCCCAATGAGCAAGTAGTAGCAAGAGCAACAGGTAGTTGGGCAATTCCATGTAAATGTCAACCTCACCATGCAAGAATAAAGCAACATGTAATACATCAAAACCACTCCCAGAGATATCACCTAGGCCTGTATTTTACAGATGTGAATAAGTTGAACCAATTTGTCACAAGAATTGTTCCCTTCACCTTAATATGTCAGTCTTTCTTTCTTATAATGTAAAACCCAAGCTAAAATCAACTTTGATCATGTACAATTCTATATTATTGCCACAAGCCACAGAAATGTATGCTAAAATCCACAAAACAGCAAAACAATAGCCATCCTAAATATTATTTAAGAACTTTGATAGTTTTAGCTGATATTTAGAGAGTTTTTCAAAGGGTTATAGTGGTTAAATTGCTGATTTTCTAAACGTATGCCATGTCTATTTCAGACGCGTCACATCCATAACGGAATTTCGTCACATCCATAACGCTGACTTTTCCTTCCGAAACTCTGCATGACAAAATATTTTAAACAAAGATTTTTTAATATTCACCTTGGACCCCTCTATCAAATGGATATCTCCATTTCGACATTAGGTTTACAATTTCACAGAGTTTGATAAAAATGTACAGTCACCCAAGAAAAGTGATACTTTTTCTGTCACATCCATAACGCATCTTTTATTGGCATTTTCTGGCATGCCCTAGATGTACTATGGGAATTGTTCTTGTTCTATCACTTCTCCAGTATGGTACAGCCTTAAAATATGCAACACCTGTTTAAATACTGGGAGACAATAAAACATGCACTGGGTCATTTGTTGCCATTTTGAGTTCAAGTGTCACGTCCATAACGTTGGAATTGCTCAGTTGTCGACTTACGACTGCGTTTGGTTACGACTGACCAGTCGTAAACCGATCTGGTCATAAGTCGGCCTATGTTAAATGAACGTAAGTATATTGCAATGTGTAATGATATTGTAATCATCTTAAAGTGTTATTTTATCAACATTTTCTTATTTCATTACCTTGGCTCCAGTGGCGGCTGGTAGTCTTTCAAACAGGGGAGGCTGGTCGGTTACGATATTTCCAGATTTTAAAAGAAAAAAGAAAAAAACGATCAATTTTGCCCATACTCTTGCCTCTGATCTGGCTGATTGTTGGCAGGGTCACAAACTGTGAAATAACAGGTTCTTTTGGCCCATTAGCCTACTGTCCAATATACATGATGGTGGTGTTGGGGGGGTATATTTTAACATTTTATATTTTAAAATTGTGGCATGTTGTTTAAAAATTGATCATTATTGAAAGCAGCTCTTTGTCAGGAACCTCAGCAGTAACAGCAGAGTGTTCTGGAATAGGCACAAGCACTGACCTTGGGGAGCCAAACATAGAGCTGGGTGCCACACATTTCATTCAATGACACTTTCCCTATATTTTACTTATTTTGACTGAGAAATGTTTTATTGACAATTTTGATAACCCTTCACTTTTAATCCAGGTCTGTAGTGTGAAATGTTCTCGGCTGTGTTTTTGTTTAAAAATGTTTTCCAAATTGTAGCTGTGTTTAATTCATATCCAGAAAAATATATATTCCAATATAATATACTCAGCATAAACATTTTAAATAGATTCTATATTTTTGGTCCATCCATGACATATTACTAAAGTAGCCTATTTACTGCTGTTCATGTGGGTCACTTGCTGCTAGCCAATTCACTTTCTCGTACCAGGAGAGCTGAAAGGAATGAGTATTATTCCCTACCTTTTTCACCAAGTCAATTTGAGGCATTGGTCTACCCTGCTCTTTAATTTTAATGTTTTCCTCGAAAGCAAGACTGACAAATGGCTTTGCCAAAATTAAATCAGCAATGCTTGGCATCCGCGCGCAGCTTTCTTGCTAGCTGACTAGCCCCCTCAAGTTCAAGTTCAGTCACTCAAATAAACAAAATTCCTGGAACTAAGATAGCAAACTTGACAACACTATATTTGCACTTTATTTACAATGAAAATATATACAAACTAAAAAAGCTGGTAGAAACTGTATGTAATGAATGAAATCGAAATGTAAGCTGATCTCTCACAATACACCACTTGCGAATCCCCATGGGACTGAACTGAGACTCACTGCTGCCTGTCTATATTTGAAACGAGCTGTCAATCAAAGAAAATATCCGGCCGCTTTCACCAATCACCAGTCTCCTCACGGAAAGCTTTGCCATGTCCCTCCCACTGTCAGGCTCGGAGTCCGTGGGCAGGCATTTTCACAGTATTTGTCCAGTAACCGTCTTGCATTTTGATATTGAAAAGCGCATGGCTCCCAAATGCCATTGAAGTCCACTGAGGCTGGGAGTCCGTGAGACTCCGTGGGTGGGCGTTTTCGCAGTATTTGTCCAATAATCGCCTTGCATTTTGATATTGAAAAGCGCATAGCTCCCAAATGCCATTGAAGTCCACTGAGCCTGGGAGTCCGCGAGACTCCGTGGGCGGGCGTTTTCGCAGTATTTGTCCAATAATCGTCTTGCATTTTGATATTGAAAAGTGCATAGCTCCCAAATGCCATTGAAGTCCACTGAGGCTGGGCTGCATCGCGCTGTCACGAGGGGGAAAACTCACGCACATGTTAGGCGAACTGGGGAAAGTTATAACGGAATGATTTTGCACTGTAGTGGGTTGAGCACATATATTTCTATGATTCTGGATCTGAAATAGCAATGTTATAAGGTCGGCTATAACATAAGCCTAGCGCAATTCATCCTACACAATGTTCGTCATTTTTTTTAAAGATATTTTTTGGGCTTTTTTCACCTTTATTGGATAGGACAGTGTAGAGACAGGAAATGAGCAGGAGAGAGAGACGGGGAGGGATCGGGAAATGACCTCGGGTCAGAACCGAACCTAGGTCCCTGGATTTATGGTATGGCGCCTTATCCACCTGAGCCACGATGCCCCCATGTTTGTCATTTTTAGAGGAGGCTGAGCCTCCCTCGTTGTCTTAGAGCAATCGCCCGTGCTTGGCTCATTATTTGGTTTAAGTCAAACACTGCTTACTACACTGCGTACAGTACAATTCATTTAATATGTGCAAAACAAAAGATATGAAATACAGGTGTGAAAAATAGAAAACATTTTAGTTTGAAAGATGCCAAAATACAAATGTAAAACATAGCAAAATACAAAACTTAGTGACCGCTGGCATCACTGGTGCTTGGCTGTGGGTCGTCTACATCATCATCAGCTGTTGCAGTGCTTGGGCTGGCGGGAGCATTTGCTCATTTCCTAAACCAGGAGCTGGGGCGGAAACTGTATGATGGAGCGCGCGAGAGACTGCTCGTGTGCCTGGAGCTGGGGCAGAAACTGTTGTACGCAGTGAGAGGCACTGCCGGGAGCTGGGGTGGAAACTGTTGTACGCGGCGAGAGGCGCTGCCGGGAGCTGGGGCGGAAACTGTTGTACGCGGCGAGAAGCGCTGCCGGGAGCTGGGGCAGAAAATGTTGTACACGGTGAGAGGCGCTGCCGGGAGCTGGGGCGGAAACTGTTGTACGCGGCGAGAGGCGCTGCCGGGAGCTGGGGTGGAAACTGTTGTACGCGGCGAGAGGCGCTGCCGGGAGCTGGGGCAGAAACTGTTGTACGCGGCGAGAAGCGCTGCCGGGAGCTGGGGCAGAAAATGTTGTACACGGTGAGAGGCGCTGCCGGGAGCTGGGGTGGAAACTGTTGTACGCGGCGAGAGGCGCTGCCGGGAGCTGGGGTGGAAACTGTTGTACGCGGCGAGAAGCGCTGCCGGGAGCTGGGGCAGAAAATGTTGTACACGGTGAGAGGCGCTGCCGGGAGCTGGGGCGGAAACTGTTGGACGTGGCAAGAGGCGCTGCCGGGAGCTGGGGCGGAAACTGTTGTACGCGGCGAGAAGCGCTGCCGGGAGCTGGGGCAGAAAATGTTGTACACGGTGAGAGGCGCTGCCGGGAGCTGGGGCGGAAACTGTTGTACGCGGCGAGAGGCGCTGCCGGGAGCTGGGGTGGAAACTGTTGTACGCGGCGAGAGGCGCTGCCGGGAGCTGGGGCAGAAACTGTTGTACGCGGCGAGAAGCGCTGCCGGGAGCTGGGGCAGAAAATGTTGTACACGGTGAGAGGCGCTGCCGGGAGCTGGGGTGGAAACTGTTGTACGCGGCGAGAGGCGCTGCCGGGAGCTGGGGTGGAAACTGTTGTACGCGGCGAGAAGCGCTGCCGGGAGCTGGGGCAGAAAATGTTGTACATGGTGAGAGGCGCTGCCGGGAGCTGGGGCGGAAACTGTTGGACGTGGCAAGAGGCGCTGCCGGGAGCTGGGGCGGAAACTGTTGGGCGTGGCGAGAGGTGCTGCCGGGAGCTGGGGCGGAAACTGTCGTACGCTCAGCTAGCTCAGCTGGGAAACACTTGCCAGTCATAACCAGACGGTCGTAAAGTCGATCAGTCGTAAGTCGCATAGGTCGTAAGTCGATGACTACCTGTGTATACACACACACCAATCAACCATAAGATATATACACACACCAATCAACCATAAGATTATGATCACTGACAGGTGAATGAATAACTGAATAACATTGATTATCTCATTAGACTTAGACAACCTTTATTGTCATTCAGTATGCAACAAGTGTACACCGAACGAAATTTCATTGCAATTAGGCTCAGCACAGAATTAAATATGAAGTGTATTAAATTAAATTATGCATCAGCAAAAATATTATAAAGTGCAATAGTATAAAGTGACCTGTGGAATTAGGAATGTTCAAGTTATAAATAGAAATTTAGAGTTTGGGTTTGGAGTTCAGCAGTTTGGTGACCTGGGGGAAAAAGCTGTTACAGAACCTGGTGGTCCTGCACCTAATGCTGCAGAACTTCTTTCCAGAGGCCAGAGGGGAGAACAGTCTATAGTGGGGGTGTGAGGGGTCACTGATGATGTTTCTGCCTCGAGACATGCAACGCCTTGATGCAATGTCCTGAATGGAGGGAAGAGAAGTCCCAATGATTTTCTCTGCTGTCCTCACCACTCTCCTCACATTCTTCCAGTCAGAGGCACTGCAGCCTCCACACCACACAAAGATGCAGCTGGTTAGAACGCTCTCTATGGTGCTTCAGTAGAATTTAGTGAGGATGGGCAGGGGCAGGTGGGCTCTCCTCATCCTACGCATGAACTGCAAATATTGCTGTGCCTTCATGACCAGTGATGCAGTGTTCACAGACCAGGTGAAGTTGTCTGTGATGTGCACCCCCAGGAACTTGATGCTATTGACCACCTCCATGGCCGTGTTGTTGATGAGAAGTGGAGCGTGGTTGGGTTGTTTTTTCCTGAAGTCAACAATGATCTCCTTAGTTTTGTCCACGTTCAGGATCAGGTTGTTTTCCCTGCACCAGCCCACCAGTTGGTCCACCTCCTCTCTATAGGCCAGGTCGTTATCGTCCCTGATGAGGCCCACCACTGTTGTGTCATCCGCAAACTTCACAATGTGGTTGCTGGTAGCCCTGGGGACATTACAATGGCACCTGTCAAGGGGTGGAATATATTAGGCAGCAAGGGAACAGTCAGTTCTTCAAGTTGATTTCTTGGAAGCAGGAAAAATGGGCAAGTGTAAGGATCTGAGCAAATTTGACAAGGGCCAAATTGTGATAGCTAGATGACTGGGTCTGAGCATCTCCAAAATGACACATCTTGTGGGGTGCTCCCGGTATGCAGTGGTTAATACCTACCAAAAGTGGTCCAAAAAAGGACAACTGGTGAACCAGCAACAGGGTCATGGGTGTCAAAGCATCACTGATACGCATGGGGCACGAAGGCTAGCTCATATGGTCCAATATCACAGAAGAGCTACTGTAGCACAAACTGCTGAAAAACTTTATACTGATACCTTTCTGTTTTAGCCAGCATTAACTTTTTCAGCAGTTTGTGCTATTAAAGGTATTAATTAATGCATATATTATATTATATTATATTATATTATATTATATTATATTATATTATATTATATTATATTATATTATGTAGTCCTAAAAACTAAAAACTAGAGTCCTCTAAACTACAAAATTTACTCGTCCTAAAATAGAAATGATAATCTGGATTCACCCAGTGACTGTTGTGAAAAGAACAACTGGCAACTAGGGAAAGACCTGGTGACAGTTGGAAAGACAGCTGGCAGGAGGGAAAAACCCCAACAGGCCTGCCATAGGCTAGCTACCTATGGCAGGAGGAACCTGGTGCTATTAGCATACAGGTTCCACCCACCCATGGCTACAGAAAACTCAAAGAAGAAGATACCCCCAGAGTCAGTGAGAGTGGGGGCAAAAGATGACTGCTAGGCAGACAACATGACAACTGACACAGGAATGAAATGGACAACGAGAATAATGACGAACGTTATACATGAGACTACAACACCAGCCTCAGGAATCAAGCTCCAGATTTGCAGCTGTGGTTGGGCCAAAGTAAAATCCTCTATAGGCCTGAGAATCCACCAAGGCAGAAAAAGGTGTTTAAAGGCAGTGGATCAGGGACCTTGCATCAACCGCTATTTCTTATGAGGCATGTCATATGTATGGGCACTGTGTGAGACAGCTGCCTCTTCAGAAGCTCTGTAGTTTTTAGCTCTTTAAACCTCTTTTTTTTACTTTTCTGCTCTTCTTACAAAGACATAGTGTGTTTTACTATATAACATGGATATTTTTAACTTTAACATCCAACCAGGAGCCAGTTTTCTCACTTATTCGAGAGAGGAGCTGCTGGCCCTGAAAACAATTGGACAAGCTGGGATATGACATCCCATCCCAGCCGAGCTGAGGAGGAAACCCAGGGGCTGCAAGGCTGGAACTAAGCTAAAGGCTAGGCTAGCTGACAACTGGCGGCGCTACAAACCATCCATTCCCTCCGTTATCATGGGGAATGTGAACTCGCTGCCGAATGTGAACTTGCTGCCGAATAAAGTTGACAAGCTTTCCACTCTGAACAACCAGTGGATTTACCAGGAGAGCAGCTTATTTATCTTTATGGAGACATGGCTAACACACCTTGTACCAGATGCTAACGTGGACCTGCGGGGATTCACTGCTGTGAGAGCCGACAGAGACACTAACACATGCAGGAAAAGCAAAGGTGGGGGACTCATCATTTATGTTAACAACCGCTGGTGTAACCCGGGACATATCTCCGTAAAGACAGTTTTATGTTGCCTGGACTTGGAGCTGCTAGCCGTTAGCCTGCGGCCATATTATCTACTGAGGGAGTTCAGTCACGTGATCACCATCTGTGTTTACATCCCTCCGAGGGCAGACACAGACGCTGCATGTGAGAGGATTCACTCTGTCACAGCAAGACTGCAGAAACAGCACCCTGAAGCATTTATCATCATTTCTGGGGACTTTAATCATGCTACTTTGGACTCTACTTTGGCTGCTTTTTACCAGGCTGTGGATTGTCCAACAAGGAACAACAGGACAATTGACTTGCTGTATGCTAATGTGAGGGATGCATACAGAGTCACACCCCTCCCCCCACTAGGGAAGTCTGACCACAACCTGGTTCTTCTACAGCCGAAGTACACCCCCCTGGTTCAAAGGCAGCCTGCAACAACTAGCTCCATCAGGAGGTGGTCCCCTGAAATGGAAGATGCCCTCAGGGACAGTTATGACATCATGGACTGGGATGTGCTGCTTAGCCCACACTGTGAGGACATAGAGGGGCTGACACACTGTCTGATGGATTACCTTAACTTCTGTGCAGACGTGGTCTCCCCCACTAAGACTGTACGGTGTTACCCTAATAACAAGCCATGGGTAACACAAGAAGTCAAAGCTGTCCTCAACAGGAAGAAGGCCTCCTTCAGGAGCAGGGATAGGGAGGCAATGAAAGCAGCACAGCAGGTTGTAAAACACTGTGTGAGGGAAGCTAAGGACAGCTACAGGAGAAAGGTGGAGCAGGAGCTGAAGGAGAACAGCATGAGGGAGGTCTGGGAAGGTGTGAAAACCATCACAGGCCACAATACAAAA